>NC_134876.1:7218130-7220630 GCF_041734735.1 Babylonia areolata | reverse complement strand
AGAGGGTTAGAGAGAGAGGGGGGTTAGAGAGAGGGGGGTTAGAGAGAGAGAGGGGGGTTAGAGAGAGAGAGGGTTAGAGAGAGAGAGAGGTTAGAGAGAGAGAGGTTAGAGAGAGAGAGGGGGGTTAGAGAGAGAGAGGGTTAGAGAAAGAGAGGGTTAGAGAGAGAGAGAGGAAAAAGAGGAGGAAGATAAGAGAGAACGAGCTAGCGAGAGAGAGGGGGTTAGAGAGAGAGAGGGTTAGAGAAAGAGAGGGTTAGAGAGAGAGAGAGGAAAAAGAGGAGGAAGATAAGAGAGAACGAGCTAGCGAGAGAGAGAGAGAGAGAGAGAGAGAGAGAGAGAGAGAGAGAGAGAGGGCGGGACAGAGAGAGAGACAGAGAGGAAAAAGAGGAGGAAGATAAGAGAGAACGAGCTAGCGAGAGAGAGAGAGAGAGAGAGAGAGAGAGAGAGAGAGAGAGGGTTAGAGAGAGAGAGAGGGCGGGACAGAGAGAGAGAGGGCGCGAGAGAGAGAGGGTGAGAGAGGGTGAGAGAGAGAGAGAGAGAGAGAGACAGACAGAGACAGAGACAGAGAGACACTGAGAGGATAACACCACAGGGAAAACAAAAAACAAACAACCATCTAAAACAGCTTAAGACGTCCCGAAGCTTGCTTTGTGTCACAGCGAAGAAGATGGTTTCATTGTATTTGAATCGATTGACATTGTGGAAGTGTGGCCCAGATAAAAACACCCTTCCCTTAAGGGACATATCAGCTGGCGTGGAAAATTGAAACCGGTGTTGCGGTTAAAACAGGGCCATCCCCCGGCTTGTTTTTATATCATATTATTTGAAGGAAGCCAGCACCACAGTAACGGGACAATGGAAAGAGGCTTTGGTAAAAGAGAGAGAAAAAGAAAAAAAGAAGAAAAAAACGGAAGAAAAAACAGTGGTCAGATCGGCTGCAGAAACGTGTCACTCAGAGTGTCACCATGAACACTGCGCCATAACACGATAATTTCATATTTAGTATATTAAGTAACATGCACCACGCACATACACACACACACACACACACACACACACACACACACACACACACACACACATACACACACACACACACATATTGTTTTTAAACGATCCTGTTTTATCACCGTCAATGTCGTCACTCACGTCACCATCATTATGACGATCGTCATGGTCGTCGTCCCCCTCTGTCTATCATCTTTTTCACTCGCTCATTTTTCTGTAAGGTTGGCTTTTGGAAAAGACCAGAAACCAAACCCGATGGCAAAGGAGATGTTAAAAAAGAAGAAGAAGAAAAAAACAAAAACAAAACCAAAAAAAAAAACAAAGGCGGGATTTCCCACGTTTTCTCTCAACTGCGAGAAAGCGTGAGAGGGGAACGACCACGTTTTCTCTCGCAATCCCACGGTTTCTCGTTAAGTGAGAGAGAAAGTGAGGAATTGTGGGAAAGTGTGGGCTTATATGGTTTCCTTTTTTTTTCAGAGAGAGGTCACTGCTTTAAACATATTGTATTGTAGTGTATTATTGTGTTGTGCGTTGCATCGCATCGCATCGTATTGCAGTTGCACTGTGTTGTATCATAATAATAATTATATCCACGAGGCCTGACTAACCGCGTTGGGTTACGCCGCTGCTCGGGCATCTGCTTAGCGGATGTGGTGTAGCGTATATGGATTTGTCCTGAACGCAGTGACGCCTCCTTGAGTAACTGAACTGAACAGAACTGTGCTGTATTGTGTTGTGTTGAATTGATTTACTTTTTTTTTGTCAAAGCACATTTCTCTGTGTGCAGTTCGGGATGTCTCTCCCTAGGGAGAGCGAGTCACTAAAGTGCAGCCCATTCCTTTTCTTTCGATCTGCAAGTGTATTTGTTTTACCAGCAAAGCGGAATTTTCTGCAGATCTTTGCCAGTGACAACTCTTGTATTTTCATTGGTTCTTTTACATGCACAAAAGTGCATGTTGCATACGGGATCTTGGTTTATCATCTCATCCAAATGACTAGCGTCCAGTCCATCGCTTAAGATCTGATGGAGAGAGAGAGAGGGGAGGAGAAGAGGAAGGGGGAAGGTGAGTATGAAAATTTTAATTGAGTTATTGATTTTTTTTTAGTGATGTTATTTCATTTTTTTTCCTCAACAGTTATTCACCATGTGTGTGTGTGTGTGTGTGTGTGTGTGTGTGTGTGTGTGTGTGTGTGTGTGTGTGTGTGTGTGTGTGTGTGTGTGTGGTGTTTTATGGAAACCATTACATACTAACTTATTACAAGACATATGTTTACAACGGAAATATATTTCTGGCTATTTGAGTGATTGGCATGTTGATCGCTTGATTGCTCGATGTATACAAAACTAAACACCAGACTGATTCACTCATGTCAACCGATTCGTTTCAGGTCAGCTCTAAAAGGATTTGGGGAAAGAAAAAAAATCAAAAACAAGAAAAAACAACAAAAAACGAAGAAGAAAAAGGGGACATTCCAATACCAGCGCCATGAC
>NC_134876.1:7193130-7213130 GCF_041734735.1 Babylonia areolata | reverse complement strand
TCCATAAAGTTGGAGAGGAAGCGTCATGAAGTCTTGGTTTAAAGCTCTTTTTCTTCAAATCTAGTTTGCACAAAGGGAGCAGGCATGTATATGGTTGTGGCCATGAGTTAAAGCTCTTTTTCTTCAAATCTAGTTTGCACAAAGGGAGCAGGCATGTATATGGTTGCGGCCATGAGTTAAAGCTCTTTTTCTTCAAATCTAGTTTGCACAAAGGGAGCAGGCATGTATATGGTTGTGGCCATGAGTTCAAACAAACCAAACCTCTTTAATGCTCATGTTAACCATTTTGTTCCTCCAATGGGGAGCTTAGCATGCACAGCAAGCGACAGCTGTTTCGCTCTGTGGAGTGTCACAGACAGGGCTTGCTACTTGCTCCTGACAGAGACCTCTCTCTTGCTCTCTCACACATACACACGCACGCGCGCGCGCGCACGCACACACACACATACACACACACACACACACACGCACACACACATACACACGCACGCGCACACACTTGAAAGCCACTTATTATTTTTATCTTGTCAAAAGAAACCCGTAATCGGACACACGAACTAAATAAGCGCTTGAACAGTCATCTCCTCCATCCATCTACTGCTGCCATTCAAACCTCAGCCCGAGTCTGGACTTCCAGACAAAAAGCAATATCTCAGTTGTTGGGTTTTTTTTCCTCTCCAGAACTGGCAAAGCAAAATTTAATTTAGCAGCCAGCCTAAATCGTACCGTTGTAAGCCGAGTATCCATTACCCCCCAAAATCGGTAGTGTTTTTGCGGGATGTCGGCAATTTCAAAAAAGAGGTGGTAGGATTCACATCATCGCCATTTCTCTAAGAGAGAGAGAGAGAGAGAGAGAGAGAGAGAGAGAGAGAGAGAGAGAGAGAGAGAGAGAGAGAGAGAGTCAAAATCTCAATTTCTCAGGGATACTTCTATTTAGCAGGGCGTTGTCTTCTATCCTGTGTTATTGCGACACCGAGTGATTTTGAATCGAAACAAGCCAGCAGACGGACTGTCTAACCACTAAACCACCACCTGGTGAGGTTGTGGCGGTGCAGCACAGTGGTAAAGTGGTAATGCGCCCGACTCAGACACCAGGGTGCACGTGTTTCGAATCTCAGACTGAATTTTCACTTCGAGCAGGCGTCCAACTAAACTGCACAAGAAAGGAAAGAAACAGAGAAGCCTGACAATGCATGTCGGATGCAATAGCCGAGTGGTTAAAGCGTTGGATTTTCAACCTGAGAGTCCAGAGATCGAATCTCGGTAACGGCGCCTGGTGGGTAAAGGGTGGAGATTTTTCACATCTCCCAGGTCAACATATGTGCAGACCTGCTTGTGCCTGCACCCCCTTCGTGTGTACACGGACGCAGAAGATCAAATACGCATGTTAAATATCCTGTAATCCATGTCAGCGTTCGGTGGGTTATGGAAACAAGAACATACCCAGCGTGCACACCTCCCCCCGAAAACGAAGTATGGCTGCCTACATGGCGGGGAAAACGAACAAAACAGTAATACACGTTAAACGTGTCATGTCTGTCTGAGTGTGTATGTGTGCGTGCCTGAAATCTGATTGACACAGAAAACGAATGATGAACACCCCCTCAATGGCAGACGTCAGTCGGCTCTACCCAGGAAGGCAGCCCGTTGTGCAAATGAGCCAGTGATTGTAAAGCGCTTAGAGCTTGGTCTCCGACCGAGGATAGGCGTTATATAAGATTCCATATCATTCATCATTTATTTATTCATAAACCCTACGTGCCGATCAGGGCCTTGAGAGCCTACCATATAGGTACGTACAAACCATTTGCCGAGAGGGAAATGAACAGTTTCAGTTTCTCAAGGAGGCGTCACTGCGTTTGGACAAATTCATATACGCTACAACACGTCTGCTAGGCAGATGTCTGACTAGCAGCATTAGCTAACGGACTTTGTCAGGCTTTGAGTGCATGCATTTATACTTGTGTTCCTAACCGAGTGGAATTTGTTACAGAATTTTCCCAGAGGACAACACTCATTGCCATGGGTTCTTTTTCAGAGCGCTAAGTGCGTGCTGCACACGGCATAGTTTATAGTCTCAGCCGAACGACTAGACGCTCAATTCGATTTTCCAGTCAAACTTGGCAGAAAGGGCGAGAGCGGGATTCGAACCCAGACCCTCACGGACTCTGTATTGGCAGACGAGCGTCTTTACCATTCTGCCACCTTCCTCCACCGGATATGAACAAACCAAACAGATTTGTAAATACATCGAAATACAACAAAAGAAGCAAAAACCTTCAAAAGTCGTTGCAACTGCCGTCTGTTTTTTTTCTTCTTCTTTTCTTTCTTACACTGCAGATTGGAAGCGAAGTCCGAAACACGCTGCTGTTACTGGAGACACGCTGCTGTTACTGGAGACACGCTGTTGTTGTTGTTACTGGAGACACGCTGCTGTTACTGGAGACACGCTGTTGTTGTTGTTACTGGAGACACGCTGTTGTTACTGGAGACACGCTGTTGTTGTTACTGGAGACACGCTGTTGTTACTGGAGACACGCTGTTGTTGTTGTTACTGGAGACACGCTGCTGTTACTGGAGACACGCTGTTGTTGTTGTTACTGGAGACACGCTGCTGTTACTGGAGACACGCTGTTGTTGTTACTGGAGACACGCTGTTGGAGACACGCTGTTGTTACTGGAGACACGCTGTTGTTACTGGAGACACGCTGTTGGAGACACGCTGTTGTTACTGGAGACACGCTGTTGGAGACACGCTGTTGTTACTGGAGACACGCTGTTGTTACTGGAGACACGCTGTTGTTACTGGAAATACGCTTGTGTTACTGGAGACAAGCTGTTGTTACTGGAGACACGCTGTTGTTACTGGAGACACGCTGTTGGAGACACGCTGCTGTTACTGGAGACACGCTGTTGTTGTTACTGGAGACACGCTGTTGGAGACACGCTGTTGTTACTGGAGACACGCTGTTGGAGACAAGCTGTTGTTACTGGAGACACGCTGTTGTTACTGGAGACACGCTGTTGGAGACACGCTGTTGTTACTGGAGACACGCTGTTGTTACTGGAGACACGCTGTTGGAGACACGCTGTTGTTACTGGAGACACGCTGTTGTTACTGGAGACACGCTGTTGGAGACACGCTGTTGTTACTGGAGACACGCTGTTGTTACTGGAGACACGCTGTTGGAGACACGCTGTTGTTACTGGAGACACGCTGTTGGAGACACGCTGTTGTTACTGGAGACACGCTGTTGTTACTGGAGACACGCTGTTGGAGACACGCTGTTGTTACTGGAGACAAGCTGTTGTTACTGGAGACACGCTGTTGTTACTGGAGACACGCTGTTGGAGACACGCTGTTGTTACTGGAGACACGCTGTTGTTACTGGAGACACGCTGTTGGAGACACGCTGTTGTTACTGGAGACACACTGTTGTTACTGGAGACAAGCTGTTGTTACTGGAGACACGCTGTTGTTACTGGAGACAAGCTGTTGTTACTGGAGACACGCTGTTGTTACTGGAGACAAGCTGTTGTTACTGGAGACACGCTGTTGGAGACACGCTGTTGTTACTGGAGACACGCTGTTGTTACTGGAGACACGCTGTTGGAGACACGCTGTTGTTACTGGAGACACGCTGTTGTTACTGGAGACACGCTGTTGGAGACACGCTGTTGTTACTGGAGATACGCTGTTGTTACTGGAGACACGCTGTTGGAGACACGCTGTTGTTACTGGAGACACGCTGTTGGAGACACGCTGTTGTTACTGGAGACAAGCTGTTGTTACTGGAGACACGCTGTTGTTACTGGAGACACGCTGATGTTACTGGAGACAAGCTGTTGTTACTGGAGACACGCTGTTGTTACTGGAGACACGCTGTAGGAGACACATTGTTGTTACTGGAGACACGCTGTTGGAGACACGCTGCTGTTACTGGAGACACGCTGCTGTTACTGGAGACACGCTGTTGGAGACACGCTGTTGTTACTGGAGACACGCTGCTGTTACTGGAGACACGCTGTTGTTACTGGAGACACGCTGTTGGAGACACGCTGTTGTTACTGGAGACACGCTGCTGTTACTGGTGACACGCTGTTGTTACTGGAGACACGCTGTTGTTACTGGAGACACAGACAACTCCAAACATGAAAGACAAGCGCAGCATTGCCGGCACATGAGTTGCGTCAAAAACCAACAACACGAGCAACTTGACGTGCACAGAGAGACAAACAGGTCCGGGTGGTAGTAGTGGCAGTGGTGGTGTCAGTGGTGGTGAGGTCTTCCTGTCTCCATTTCGTGTGTGTGTGTGTGTGTGTGTGTGTGTGTGTGTGTGTGTGTGTGTGTGTGCCCACCCCCTTCTCTCTGTCTCTCTTTCTGTTAACGGAGGTGTGTGTGGTGTGTGTGTGTGTGTGTGTGTGTGTGCGCGTTGGCTCTCGCCCCATTCCACTGTTTGCCAAAGCCCACACGGTTTGGAGGGCGGATCTTCAGGGCAAACGGCGTGTGTGTGTGTGTGTGTGTGTGTGTGTGTGTGTGTGGTGTGTGTGTGTGTGTGTGTGTGTGAAAAGACTTGTCACCCCGATCCCGCCAACAGAGAAAAGGGGTGGTATGTACAGATATATATAAAGGGTCCACCATGTGATGGTGTTGGCGGTGATGATCGCAAGGTGTGTGTGCCCGCGGAGCGAGCAGTGATTTGTGTGGTTTTCACGTGGCAAGCCAGTCTGTGGGCTTCACTGACAGTGGCGGTGGCGTTGATCTGTGTTGGTTTTTTTTTTTTTTTTTTTCAGTTTTGTATTGTTCCGTTCTGTCCCGTTATCAACACCAGCATTTGAAAGCACAATAACCCAGCCTTGAGTAACTTGACCTATAGGACTTCTGCCAATAGCTCTTCAATCTCAAAACCACAGGCAAAATTGTTACGTGTATTTTGCCATTTTTTTCGGCCCATTTTTTTTTTTGAAACACCGGTACAACCCAAAAGTATTTTTGCAAACATATCGAGTGATTAAATAAAAAAAAATTCTACTGGTTGTTCTCCTAGTCTTGGACGCGAGTTTTGGAAAGCAATAATTGTAATCACAAAAACAACCATAACAGCAAAATTCAAGTGATTTTAGGGACGCAAAACTTTGAACACGAGTCGAGTGTCTTTTCGAAACTTCCAAGTGCCAGATTGTCCACTTATTTTTTTTTTCTGCTCGTGTTGAACGAAGTTTCAGAAAGAATGAAAAAAAGATCAAACGAACGTAGGAGAGGCAAATGAAACCATGTGATAAGTCGATAGTATTTCAATAGGAAACGCTTACTCGGAATTATCAATCATACCAAATATACAAGAATATTTTTTTAAATTTTTTTTTTATATCTTGTTTACTTTTTCAGTTTTCTCTTCATCGCCAACAACCTTACCGACGTAATTTTCCAACTTGACAAAAAGAAGATAATTTTCAACCTGAAAAAAGCAAAACAAAAACAAAACAGCAAACACCAACAAAACCCACCAAAAAACAAAAACAAACAAACAAAAAAAAAAAAACAAAAACAACAACAACAACAACAAAAAACAGGAAAAACCCGCACAAAAAACCGACCTTTTTTAAAATATGAAAAACGTTTCAGCAAGTGTTGGAAACACCCCCTCTATTTGATCTATCTATCAAGTATTAACACCAACGACGACTGTCAAAACATCTGCTGACTTCAGCAGCGACTGACGTAAGTGGTAAAAAGAGTGGGCCGCAGTGATAGTGGGTGGGTGGTCAGTCTCTGTTTTTGTCTCAGAACGTTTGCTATTTCTGCTTGATACATACATTGGTTGATACGTCAACCCCGTTACTGATCCAGTGCCTGTCCTCGCCTGGTTCAAAGACCAGTCTCTAAGCGCTTCACAAACACCTGAGTCTTTTCCAAAACAGTCTATCTGGGTAGAGCTGACTGACAGCCGCTTTAAGGCGCTCGTCATTTCGTTTCCCGTGTCATTCAGCCGGGCTTCAGTTCAGTCACGAACACACACACACACACACACACACACAAACACACACACACACAAACACACACACAACGTTCCGTTCGTGATGCCAAGGTCGAGACATGGACGCTTCCAGCGTGGCTTCCTCCTATGTCTCCTTCCCCTCCTCGCCCTCCTTACCCTCCCCACGGGTCCCGCGGAAGCCGCGCACGTGCAGCAGGAGGTACGTCACGTGCCTCGCCGAACGACCTTGACCTACCTGAGGCGGACGTTGCAGGCCCTGGAGGACGCCCTGAGCTTCTTCCACTCCCAGCACGCCAGCGTCAACCTGGACGGCGTCATCGGCACCAGGATGGTGGAGGGTGAGTGTATGGGCGGGGCGGGGTGTCATCGGGACTGTTGGCTGTTTTTTTTCCCCTTCCCAATCTATTTGCTGGTACAGAAGACTATTTGTACTCCCCCGTTGGTTTTTACCCAGGGGTCAAACTTATACACCCCAGGTCAACCCCCGTGGTCTACATAGATTAACCTGGAACGACCTCCCTGGGGGGTAAATTCCAGCTTGTCAGAACTGACCCATAGCCCCCCCCCCACCCCCCACACGCCCAACCCCCACCCCTCCTCCCAGACCCCCTATCTAGATTTTATCCGTTCTCCTCTGGATCGTCTCTCGAGGCGAGGTAGATACGGGGGTCATTCTTCACCCTCCTCACCTGTCCCTTGACTTTTCTGTTGATGTCGTACGGGGGGGTGCACCAGTGAAGACAACGCCACGACTCTCCTCTACTTGTCTCTGTTCTTCTCTTCCCAGGCTAGCTTGGAAGAACCCTCGAGGTTAAACTCCCTCCCCCCCCTACCCCCCAGCCCCCCCAGACAGAATCAATACAGGCTAATGAAGTAAAACTAAATTTGGCCCACATAGAATCAATACAAGATGATAAAGCAGAACTACATTTACCCAGACAGAATCAGTACAGGATAATGAAGTAAAACTAAATTTGGCCCACATAGAATCAATACAAGATGATAAAGCAGAACTAGATTTACCCAGACAGAATCAGTACAGGATAATGAAATAGAACTAAATTTGGCCCATATAGAATCAATACAAGATGATAAAGCAGAACTACATTTACCCAGACAGAATCAGTACAGGATAATGAAACAGAACTAAATTTGGCCCACATAGAATCAATACAAGATGATAAAGCAGAACTAGATTTACCCAGACAGAATCAGTACAGGATAATGAAACAGAACTAAATTTGGCCCACATAGAATCAATACAAGATGATAAAGCAGAACTACATTTACCCAGACAGAATCAGTGCAGGATAATGAAACAGAACTAAATTTGGCCCACATAGAATCAATACAAGATGATAAAGCAGAACTAGATTTACCCAGACAGAATCAGTACAGGATAATGAAACAGAACTAAATTTGGCCCACATAGAATCAATACAAGATGATAAAGCAGAACTACATTTACCCAGACAGAATCAGTACAGGATAATGAAGTAAAACTAAATTTGGCCCACATAGAATCAATACAAGATGATAAAGCAGAACTAGATTTACCCAGACAGAATCAGTGCAGGATAATGAAATAGAACTAAATTTGGCCCACATAGAATCAATACAAGATGATAAAGCAGAACTAGATTTACCCAGACAGAATCAGTACAGGATAATGAAACAGAACTAAATTTGGCCCACATAGAATCAATACAAGATGATAAAGCAGAACTAGATTTACCCAGACAGAATCAGTACAGGATAATGAAACAGAACTAAATTTGGCCCACATAGAATCAATACAAGATGATAAAGCAGAACTAGATTTACCCAGACAGAATCAGTACAGGATAATGAAATAGAACTAAATTTTGCCCACATAGAATCAATACAAGATGATAAAGCAGAACTACATTTACCCAGACAGAATCAGTACAGGATAATGAAATAGAACTAAATTTGGCCCACATAGAATGAATACAAGATGATAAAGCAGAACTACATTTACCCAGACAGAATCAGTACAGTATAATGAAGTAAAACTAAATTTGGCCCACATAGAATCAATACAAGATGATAAAGCAGAACTACATTTACCCAGACAGAATCAGTACAGGATAATGAAGTAAAACTAAATTTGGCCCACATAGAATCAATACAAGATGATAAAGCAGAACTACATTTACCCAGACAGAATCAGTACAGGATAATGAAGTAAAACTAAATTTGGCCCACATAGAATCAATACAAGATGATAAAGCAGAACTACATTTACCCAGACAGAATCAGTACAGGCTAATGAAGTAAAACTAAATTTGGCCCACATAGAATCAATACAAGATGATAAAGCAGAACTAGATTTACCCAGACAGAATCAGTACAGGATAATGAAGTAAAACTAAATTTGGCCCACATAGAATCAATACAAGATGATAAAGCAGAACTACATTTACCCAGACAGAATCAGTACAGGATAATGAAGTAAAACTAAATTTGGCCCACATAGAATCAATACAAGATGATAAAGCAGAACTACATTTACCCAGACAGAATCAGTACAGGATAATGAAATAGAACTAAATTTGGCCCACATAGAATCAATACAAGATGATAAAGCAGAACTACATTTACCCAGACAGAATCAGTACAGGATAATGAAATAGAACTAAATTTGGCCCACATAGAATCAATACAAGATGATAAAGCAGAACCACATTTACCCAGACAGAATCAGTACAGGATAATGAAACAGAACTAAATTTGGCCCACATAGAATCAATACAAGATGATAAAGCAGAACTAGATTTACCCAGACAGAATCAGTACAGGATAATGAAGTAAAACTAAATTTGGCCCACATAGAATCAATACAAGATGATAAAGCAGAACTACATTTACCCAGACAGAATTAATAAAGTGTAATAAAGAAGAACGAAAGTTGACCCACACAGAACCAATACAGGCTAATAATGTGGCACTAAATTTGTCCCAGACAGAATCAGAACCAATACAGGCTAATAATGTGGCACTAAATTTGTCCCAGACAGAATCAGAACCAATACAGGCTAATAATGTGGCACTAAATTTGCCCCAGACAGAATCAGTACAGGTTAAAAAAGTAGAACAAAATTTTGCTCAGATAGAGTGAATACAGGCTAATAAAGTAGAACTAAATTTGGCCCATATAGAATCAACACAGGCTAATAGAGCTGAATTTGGCCCAGATAGAGTCAATACAGGCTAACAATATAGAACTAAATTTGGTCTGGACAGAATCAATGATAAGGTGGACAAAAATGGCTAATTAGAATACATGTATATATAAATAAACAGAAAATACGTTTACGGGAACAATTATTTTGTAAAATTGACCATGATAGACTGGTTTAATATCAATATGACTATTTCAGCTTTAGAACAAAAAACAATAATGATGTTCTACAAATGATCACGCACTCACGCATACATAAGTGCACACAACCATGCACACATAACCAACACTTATATTATGCATACATAACCAACACTTATATTATTAGAGTGTTATAGTTTGTAAATCCGTGTTGATTATTGACAAAAATATAAACGTTATCTACGGTTTGAAGTAATTTTCAATGAAAAGCTTTCGTTTGTTTATTTTTCTTTCTTTCTTTAAATAAACTACGGAATTCACAATACACGCACTATTAAAAAAAAGCCATATAAAGTCACACGGGCCAAAAATAGTCACTCTCTCTTGGTTTCTATTTTTAAAAGCACAATTTGTTTCTGATTATGCATGAAAATAATAAGAATGTTGAATTAGACACTTGCACGTTTTCCATAACGAAGACGACAACAAAATCTATTGTTTTGTTTCCATAATGCAGGCAGGATACAATCGCACATTATGGAGAGAGAGAGAGAGAGAGAGAGAGAGAAAAAGAAAGAACGAAAGACACAAAGGAAGGAGAAAAGGAAGGAAGAGAAGGAAAAGAAAGAAATCAAAGCCCGAAAAAAAGAAGATATAAATGTGAATGAAAGAAAGAACACAAGAAGAAACAAACAAGAAAGGAAGGAAGAAAAGAAAAGAAAGAAAGAAAAAAGAAGAGAACTAACGAAAGAAATAAAACCCATTAGTGATAATGACCGCCACAATTTTTTGAAAATCCTGATTGCGTTGTAATCCCTAATCCCTTTCACCCAAATCCCGGTGTGTGTGTGTGTGTGTGTGTGTGTGTGTGTGTGTGTGTGTGTCCTTAACAAAAGTAATCCATTCTGTTGAGAAAAAAAGAAGAAGAATAAATAATGCTTAAACAAAAAAAACAACGAAACTTTTCAACACAGCATCTCCAGGGACAGTTCTCCCGATTGTTGTGGGTTACAATGCGCTAAAGTGCATGATATTATACAAGCGAACCCAGCTTGTTAATTGTATTATGCCTACTTCTGGTACTCCTTCGTTGAGTTTGTTTGTTTGTTTGTATGTTTCTTCGTATCTGTTGTTTGCATTTTCTTCAAATGAATAAACGTATTTTCAACAAAAAATTCATGACTTGCGCAGTACTTCCGTTTATCATCGTCTGATCAGAAAGACCAGCATCACCGTGACCATTACTCATGGGTTCATGGAAGAAATGGAGTTAGGGCGAGCTGTGTGTGTGTGTGTGTGTGTGTGTGTGTGTGTGTGTGTGTGTGTATGGAGTGGGGGGAGGTGTGGGAAGAGTAAAGATCTAGGCGCGTACAGGAATGGAACCCAGTGCTTTTATATAATCATAAAATAAGGAAGGAATTTTACTAGCGAATGAATGGCAAAACTTATGATTCATTTCAGAATCTCATGATGAATAAACACACACACACACACACACACGCGCGTACACACACACACACACGCGCGTACACACACACACACACACACCATTTATTGCCAACAACCAATCGGTCGAGATAACAGAAACCAAAAAGACCAATTCTCGGTAAAAAACAAAAACAACAACAACAACAACAACAACCCCCCCCCCCACCCCCCCCCAACAACAATCGAGTCTGTTTTCCATTCTCCAGTGCATCTACACGCACCACGTCAGTTGAAAAGACAAGAGAGATAATTTCATTGAAAACAAAACCATTGGGAATACATGAAAAGCGAGCTAATCGAATGCCGGGTTAACACAAAGATACATACGCCATATTCCATCAACATGATTTCATTGGGGAATACACAGAAAAAAAAAATCTATGAATCAAATGCACAAACGAGAAGGCTACCGAATATCTCAGTTACAAACGCCTTAATACGTTACTGAATAGAGTAAGTCATCTTATTTTGGTTTTTTTTTTTTGGTTGTTTTTTTTTTTTTTCTTTTCTCCTGTAAGAGCTGTTTCACAGTGAAAACAGACATCAGATTCGTTTTGGTCTTTTTGTTGTCTTGTTTATTTATTTATTTATTATTATTATTTTATTATTATTATTATTACTACTACCTTTTTATATTATAATTATTATTAATTCATTTACGTAAGCTTATCTATTATTTATTCACCTTTTTTTTTCTCAAGGCCTGACTAAGCGCGTTGGGTTACGCTACTGGTCAGGCATCTGCTTGGCAGATGTGGTGTAGCGTATATGGATTTGTCCGAACGCAGTGACGCCTCCTTGAGCTACTGAAACTGAATAGAAATTTTTTTTTTTCGTGGTACAACATCTTGCTTTTGGTTTAGGTGTAAGAAAAGTAGTTTCAAAGACATTCGTGCGTTTGAAAACAATTTTAAAAGGTAGAGATATTTCCAGGCTTATTTATTAAAAGAAAGAAAAAAATCAGTAATACATATCAAAACTAATTTCGACGTTTGTGAGAGAAGCATCTCGTCAGTTTACTTGTGTGCGCCGAAAGCACACACACACACACACACACACACACACACACACACACACACACGCACGCACGCACGCACACACACTCACGCACACTACGTGCGCGCGCACGCAAATATATGACATACGATGTGTAAAGAGAGAGAGATAGACAGAAATAATGAGAGAGACAGAGAGACAGAAACAGAGAGAGGGAGAGGGAGAAACAGACACCTATGCACCTGATGGATTTCATGCGGAATCAATCGTAAAATATCTTGTTCATTTTGCGCCGCGAATGAGGTAGACTGTTTACATTCAAGGACGCGCTCATATATATATATATATATATATATATATATATATGTGTGTGTGTGTGTGTGTGTGTGTGTGTGTGTGTGTGTGTGTGTGTGTATGAATCACGTTTTATTTGAAGTGCCTATTTCTGTCTCTGTCTCTCTGTCTGTTAGTTTGTCTGCCCGTCTGTCAGTTTATCTCTCTCTCGCGGACATACACACATACGCACACTAACGCACATTGAGGACAAATTGGCGGACACATACACACATACGAACACACACACATTTACACAGACAGACAGACACACTCCCACAACACAGTTTACGATCATATTCTGATCATCGCAGACTGCGAAACTCCTGCAATATCCTTCAAACGAGCATCCCTTAAAACCTCCAGACAGTAGGCTGATCACATTTCAGAAGAAGAACATGACCGCGTCAAAAGAGAAGCAAAAGAAGCAGTCAGTATTGTTTGTCACTTAAAAAAACAAACTTTCTTCTTTCTAAACTTTGGCTGTTTGGTGTCTATCAGGTGAACATTTTCTGTCCTAAAAAAACAACAACGTTTTTTGTGTAGCGGGTGGGTGGAAGTGATGCTGTACTTAACACGTACATAACGACCGTTATAATGACACATTCCTGTTTGTATTGCATCTTTAGGCGATCCCCCAACTCCCCCTCCTCCTGTTTCCCAAAATGTGGAAGTTTGGTCTTTCATTCTGGTCTTGATGAAGTGTGTGGTAGAGAAGGAAAATTGTTTGCCAAACGATGTGGTTTGGTTTTATTTCTTCTAGTCTAGTCTTGATAAAGTGTGCTATTGAAGGAAGTTGTTCGCTCAAATGAGGCGGTTTTATTTCTTCTATTCTGGTCCTGATAATGTGCAGTGCAGAAAGGAATTGTTTGCCAGATGAGACGATTTTTTTTTCTTTCTAATTCTAGTCTTGATAAAGTGTGGTATAACAGGAAACTGTTTGCCAAACGATGTGGGTTTTTTTCTTTCTAATTCTAGTCTTGATAAAGTGTGGTATAACAGGAAACTGTTTGCCAAACGATGTGGTTTTTTTCTTTCTAATTCTAGTCTTGATAAAGTGTGGTATAACAGGAAACTGTTTGCCAAACGATGTGTTTTTTTTTCTTTCTAATTCTAGTCTTGATTAAGTGTGGTATAACAGGAAACTGTTTGCCAAACGATGTGGGTTTTTTTCTTTCTAATTCTAGTCTTGATAAAGTGTGGTATAACAGGAAATTGTTTGCCAAACGATGTGGGTTTTTTTCTTTCTAATTCTAGTCTTGATAAAGTGTGGTATAACAGGAAACTGTTTGCCAAACGATGTGGTTTTTTTTCTTTCTAATTCTAGTCTTGATAAAGTGTGGTATAACAGGAAACTGTTTGCCAAACGATGTGGTTTTTTTCTTTCTAATTCTAGTCTTGATAAAGTGTGGTATAACAGGAAACTGTTTGCCAAACGATGTGGTTTTTTTTTCTTTCTAATTCTAGTCTTGATAAAGTGTGGTATAACAGGAAATTGTTTGCCAAACGATGTGGTTTTTTTTCTTTCTAATTCTAGTCTTGATAAAGTGTGGTATAACAGGAAATTGTTTGCCAAACGATGTGGTTTTGTTTCTTTCTAATTCTAGTCTTGATAAAGTGTGGTATAACAGGAAACTGTTTGCCAAACGATGTGGTTTTGTTTCTTTCTAATTCTAGTCTTGATAAAGTGTGGTATAACAGGAAACTGTTTGCCAAACGATGTGGTTTTGTTTCTTCTAATTCTAGTCTTGATTAAGTGTAGTACAATAGGGCAATGCTCCCGTCATTTTGTGGTGAGGGGGGGGGGGGGGGGGGGGGTGGGGTGGGGGGGGGAGGTGTTGCTAGGACTGGGGCAATAATGATGAAACCCAACGCTACGTCAGCATAGACTTCATGATTACTTTTCATTACATCATCAATACGGGCAGTGAACGAATTGATTCTGACGCTGGGGGTGGGAAGGGTTGGGGGGTGAGTTGAGGGAGGGAGAATAAAACAACAACAACACACACACACACACGCGCGCACGCACTCAGACACAGACACACACACACACACACACACACACACGTAAGCGCGGGGGTGTGGATGTGGAGGGAGAGGTTGCGGGAATGATAATGATAGTAACAATAATAATGATAATGATAATAATTGTTATAAATATCATCAAGATGATACGAAGAAGAAGAAGAAGAAGAAGAAGAGGAAGAAGAAAAGTAAAAAAAAAAAAGAAAAAAAAAAGAACCATCCACACACACACACACACACACACACACACACACACACACACACAGAGTCACAAGAGAGACCGACAGAGACAGACAAAGAAGACAGATAAGAGAGACAGAGAGGGTGAGAGTTGAACCAGCCACAACCATAACCACAAGTACAGCGGTCAACGTTCCCAACGAGGACACAGGCTCCCCAGTGAAACAGCTGCCCCTGGCGGTATTTCATATCATATTTGCCCAGGCCTTGATGATTGTCATTCTGTTCAGCTGCATACAAGTGCTTGACAGGATGTACAGATATAAGACACGCATTCAATATCTATCTCGTATCCGCATAGTCAAACATCTGCGTGTTACTTAACCAGAGTCTCTCTGTCTCTCTGTCTCTGTCTCTGTCTCTGTCTCTGTCTCTCTCTCTCTCTATCTCTCACACACACACACACACACAAAAGCATTCTGCTTCCTGTGTTAGGTGAATTGGTCACATTCCCAATAAGTTCAAAGATAATATGCCAAGTTATTACATATTGGATTCACATAATTCAATTACCAGAAACTTCCCTCATCAACAAATTATATAAGTCCATGCACCAACAAGAAATTACAGCTTCCCCATGGTTGATATTTGTTAGAAAGATACTCGAAGCTATAGGCCTTGATCACATTTAGAAAAACCAATTCACAATCAGCGTGCATAGACTGAAATACGTGATATATCAAAAATATGAAAATGAATATATCAAACACTGGAAAGATAAAATAGAAAAAAACCCCATAAAAGCTAAAATTTTACAATACGATTGTAGCAGAGTGCAAAACTGAAACCTATCTTTTAAATATATGAAATACAAAACACAGACAAGCTTTAACAAAACTCAGAATAAGCGCGCATGACCTGAAGATTGAGAAAGGTAGATATTTGAATATTTCACAAGAAGACAGATTGTGCAGCGAGTGTAACATACTGAATGACGAAATCCATCTTTTTGATCATTGTATCAAATATAAAAATCAAGGCAACAATTTTTAAGAGATATTCAAAATTAGAATAACACAGGAAATATTCCCAGTCAGGTGATGCTAACAGATGATAAATATATACAAACAAGATGAGTAAAATTTGTTTATGAATGCTGTTGCAATTTATTGCATTAACTGATTAATTAATTGTGTATTTTTCATTCATTCCTTCATTTACCATTGCACTTGTGTCTTATAAACCTTAAGGTTTCATGACAATGAAATATATTCTATTCTATATGATAAAATCTATTCTATTCACACCACACCACACCAC
The DNA here is from genome assembly GCF_041734735.1 of Babylonia areolata. Lineage (NCBI taxonomy): Eukaryota > Metazoa > Mollusca > Gastropoda > Neogastropoda > Buccinidae > Babylonia > Babylonia areolata. The sequence continues at coordinate 7,197,440 of NC_134876.1, read as the reverse complement.
ACCACACCACAACACACACCCACACACACACACACACACGTAGCAGCGCTGTTTTCCACTGCAGTTCACAACATCCAAACGACGATGACTTTGTGTAAGCGTCATGGCTGGATTTCTGTACCAGCTGAGTTTGTTTGCAATGTTTTGTCTGCTCGGCGCTGAGCAGCAAGGGAACAAAAATGACGATTTTATTTTCGGAGTTTAAAACTGCTGTCGCGGTTAGTTTGCAAGAGATTTGAAACACCTACAAAAAGGCCTCTTTTGTTGTTGGTCTGACCGACTTGCTGAAAAATCAATGCCAAGTGACTGACTGGATGCCACATCGTTAAGGTATTTGAAATTTGTGAGCTTCAAAGACCGATGACCGATTCTAAACTTCAGCCCTAGCTTGCGTCTTATATTGACACTAATTACCATCTCAAACACACACACACACACACTACACACACACACACACACTACACACACACACACACACACCACACACACACACACACAGCACACACACACACACGCACGCACGCACGCACACACACACACACACACACAAAACACACACACCCGCACACAACACAACACACACACACACACACACACACACACACACACGCACACAACACACACACACACACACATACGCACACACACACACACACACACGCGTGCGCCCTCCACCCCACACGCACACACGCACACATGCACACGCATGTACACATACATGAACACACGCACGCGCACACATATACACTGGCACTAAACGTCACTTTAAATTCTGCATTATACACGATAATAAAGGTATAATCATGAGAGATATCTTAGACATGAGAGAGAGAGAGAAGGAGAGAGAGAGAGAGAGAGACAGAGACAGAGAGAGAGACAGAGACAGAGACAGAGAGACGATCGGCTTCAGTTGTCACAAATGAGCGACTTTGCAAATACAGGACAAACACTTTCACCTGTTGGCTTTGTTTGTTGAATGCCTCGACTTATTTGCTTTGAACAAACTTTGCTAGAGAGAGAGAGAGAGAGAGAGAGAGAGAGAGAGAGAGAGAGAGAGAGAGAGAGAGAGAGAGAAGAGGAGAGGAGAGGGATGGATGGATGGAGGAAGAGGAAGGCAGGAAGGCTGTGGAAGGAAGGAAGGAAGGAAGGGGATGAGGTAGAGGGGAGAGTGAAATGTAATGGCACGCACAAACAGAACAATCTAACTTTCATTCATTGATGCATTGTGAATTCGCACAAACTCACATTCACACATCCATCCCCTTCCCTCACACACACACACACACACACACACAAACACACACACACACACACACACACACACACACACACACACACACACACACACACACACACACACACACACACACACACACACACACACACACACACACACACACACACACACACACACACACACACACCAAGAAACCCAGAGTTATCAAATATTCTCACGTTGTGTGTACACACGCTTGAACCGTGAACCAAAAATGGTGCGAAATAATCCACGTGGTGGGGCACGAACCAACAATCGGTTCAACGCAGTCCACAAAAATAATCTGTAGTTGCATTGCCCAATGTTTCTTCTGGCTTTAGATAACACATACAGTAATAGCTTCCTCTGTCCGGTACAGAACGGATTAGTAGTACACTACTGGAGGAAAAAAAAAAGGACGTCAGTGTCGTCGTCTTTTCCATATTGTTATATTGTTTGTACGATTTCCAGATGCAATACGCGGGCATAAACGTCACAGTCACAAGCCGGCTGAACCATTACTGGAGAGAGAAGCATAACATACTCCATAAATGGAATCGAAAAAATGTTTCAGAAAGGTATTCCTGTTACGGTCAGCGATCTCTCTCTCTCTCTCTCTCTCTCTCTCTCTCTCTCTCTCTCTCTCTCTCTCTCTCTCCCTCTTTGTCTTCCTCTCTCTCTCTCCCTCTTCCCCCCTCTGTCTCTATCCCCCTCTCCCTTTCTCTCTCTCCCTTCTGCCTTTCTCCTATCATCCTCTCTCTCTCTCCCTCTTTCCCCCTCTGTCTCTATCCCCCTCTCCCTTTCTCTCTCTCCCTTCTGCCTTTCTCCTATCATCCTCTCTCTCTCTCCCTTTCCCCCCTCTACCCCCTCTCTCTCCTTCTCTCTATTTCTCTCCTCCCCCCCTCTTTCTTACAAGAAAACAACAACACTGAAACAATTATCCGCTTTTGTTTCTGTCTCTGCTCTTTGAAACCAGTTTGGTTATCTTTTTCCCTTGTAAAGCTATGAAAGATTTAGTATGTGTGTGTAGTATGTGTGTGTAGTATGTGTGTAGTATGTGTGTGTAGTATGTGTGTGTAGTATGTGTGTAGTATGTGTGTGTAGTATGTGTGTAGTATGTGTGTGTAGTATGTGTGTAGTATGTGTGTAGTGATGGCACACGGGACCTCAGTTTACCGTCTCATCCGGATGGCTAGCGTCCAGACCACCACTGAAGGTCTAGTGGAGGGGGAGAAGATACTGCCGAGACTGAGATTCGGACCAGTGCGCTCAGATAATCTCACTTCCTTTGTGGACACGTGCAGTGATGGCCATGTGGAGTGATGTCCTAGAGGTAACGCGTCCGCCTAGGAAGCGAGAGAATCTGAGCGCGCTGGTTCGAATCACGGCTCAGCCGCCGATATTTTCTCCCCCTCCACTAGACCTTGAGTGGTGGTCTGGAGGCTAGTCATTCGGTTGAGACGATAAACCGAGGTCCCGTGTGCAGCATGCAATTGGCGCACGCAAAAAGAACCCACGGCAACAAAACGGTTGTTCCTGGCAAAATTCTGTAGAAAAATCCACTTTGATGGGAAAAACAAATAAAACTGCACGCAGGAAAAAAAAGAAGAAAAAAAAAAGAGTGGCACTGTTGTGTAGCGACGCGCTCTCCTTGGGGAGAGCAGCCCGAATTTCACACAGAGAAATCTGTTGTGATAAAAAGGGAAATACAATACAATACAATTTGTATAGGTACTATATATATATATATATATAGAATGTATAGAAGATATATGTTAGTAATTGCAATTTTTAGTTATTTTTGTGACATCCCGTGCACACAACACTCTAGCCCTCTAGAACCACCTATAACTCAAAGATTGTAGAAAATCGCGAGACGCAGAATGAAGTCACTCCACAGACGAAGATCAACCTGTAAAGAGAGAGAGAGAGAGAGAGAGAGAGAGAGAGAGAGAGAGAGAGAGAGAGAGAGAGAGAGAGAGAGATGTATACTCATACATACGGGCAGACATACAGATAGACTGATGAGTGTACGGGTGAGAACAGAAGGTGGTGTAGGGGGGGGGGGGGGGGGGGAGGGAGAAGGGAAGGAGAGAAAGTGTTTGTCCAGGCACTAACCGTCTGACATTTATACCAAAGCGCCCTTCCTCGGGTCAACCTTCTTTCCGTTTCGTTTGTCGGCGTCACAATGTGCTCCCAGTCAGTCCAATTCTGTCAGTCAGTTTTCTCCCGTTTTGTTGAGGGGAAATTGCTGCCACTGTCGTTGTCGACAATACTTTCCCCTCCCGTTGTGTGCTAACAGAGTGTCAACTGATCGGGTGACGAGAAATTAGTTTGCCGTTCTTGAGCAACACACACACACACACACACACACACACAGACACACACACACACACACACACACACACACACACACACACACACACACACAATTATTATAGACACGGGCACACACAAAGATACAGACACAGACAGACACGCAAGCAGACGCACGCACATACACTCATGTACACGCACACATATGATTACAGATACATATAGAAACATAGACAGAAACATAGATAGACACACAGACAAACACAGACAGACAACACAGACATAAACATGGGCACACACAGAGACGCAGACACGTACATTCATATACACGCACAAACATAATTACAGATACACACACACACACACAGACACAGACAAAAACATAGACTCAGACACGGGCACACACAGCCACACACAGACACAGACACACAGACACAGACAAACACACACACATAGACACAGGCATACACAGAGACAGACAGACAGACAGACAGACAGACAGACACACACACACACACACGCATACACCCGCTTAGGTAGACTTCGTAGTAGTGGAGTTCATCTCAAGTCTCTCTCCCCCTCTGTCTCTGTGCGCGCGCGCGCGCGTGTGTGTGTGTATGTGTGTGTGCGCGCACGTGTACGTTCCGGTGTGTGTTTGTGTGCCGGTGTGTGGTTCTCTTAGAGTGTATGCTTGCGTTTTTGTATGTTTGTATGTGTTCGTGTATATGCACATGTTTGT
>NC_134876.1:7175630-7180630 GCF_041734735.1 Babylonia areolata | reverse complement strand
TTGTCTCTCCCCCCCACTCTCTCTGTCTCCTTGTCTCTCCCCCCTCTCTCTGTGTGTGTCTCCTTGTCTCTCCTCCTCTCTCTCTGTGTCTCCTTCTCTCCCCCCTCTCTCTCTGTGTCTCCTTCTCTCCTCCCTCTCTCTCTGTGTCTCCTTGTCTCTCCCCCCATCTCTCTCTGTGTCTCCTTGTCTCCCCCCCTCTCTCTGTGTCTCCTTGTCTCTCCCCCCCTCTCTCTGTGTCTCCTTGTCTCTACCCCCTCTCTCTCTCTCTGTCTCCTTGTCTCTCCCCCCTCTCTCTCTCTGTGTCTCATTGTCTCCCCCCCTCTCTCTCTGTGTCTCCTTGTCTCTCCCCCCTCTCTCTCTCTGTGTCTCATTGTCTCACCCCCACTCTCTCTGTGTCTCCTTGTCTCTCCCCCCTCTCTCTCTCTGTGTCTCATTGTCTCTCCCCCCCTCTCTCTGTGTCTCCTTGTCTCTCCCCCCTCTCTCTCTCTGTGTCTCCTTGTCTCTCCCCCCCTCTCTCTCTGTCTCTTTGTCTCTCCCCCCCTCTCTCTCTCTGTGTCTCCTTGTCTCTCCCCCTCTCTCTCTCTGTCTCCTTGTCTCTCCCCCCCTCTCTCTCTCTGTGTCTCCTTGTCTCTCCCCCCCTCTCTCTCTGTCTCCTTGTCTCTCCCCCCCTCTCTCTCTCTCTGTCTCCTTGTCTCTCCCCCTCTCTCTCTGTCTCCTTGTCTCTCCCCCCCTCTCTCTCTCTGTGTCTCCTTGTCTCTCCCCCTCTCTCTCTCTGTCTCCTTGTCTCTCCCCCCCTCTCTCTCTCTGTGTCTCCTTGTCTCTCCCCCTCTCTCTCTGTGTCTCCTTGTCTCTGCCCCTCTCTCTCTGTGTCTCCTTGTCTCTCCCCCCCCTCTGTCTCCTTGTCTCTACCCCGCCCTCTCTCTGTGTCTCCTTGTCTCTCCCCCCTCTCTCTCTGTGTCTCCTTGTCTCTCCCCCCTCTCTCTCTCTGTGTCTCCTTGTCTCTCCCCCCTCTCTCTCTGTGTCTCATTGTCTCTCCCCCTCTCTCTGTGTCTCCTTGTCTCTCCACCCCTCTCTCTCTCTGTGTCTCCTTGTCTCTCCCCCTCTCTCTGTGTCTCCTTGTCTCCCCCCTCTCTCTCTCTCTGTCTCCTTGTCTCTCCCCCCTCTCTCTCTCTCTGTCTCCTTGTCTCTCCCCCCCTCTCTCTGTGTCTCCTTGTCTCCCCCCCTCTCTCTCTTTCACTCAAAAAGAAACAATTTGCATAACATTTGACTTCACTTATAGGGTGGATGAATAGAATGGGTGTCATCACTTGTTTTCAGTTTTTGACTCACTTGTGTAAACAAAGTGAGTCTATGTTTTAACCCGGTGTTCGGTTGTGTGTGTGTGTGTGTGTGTGTGTGTGTGTGTGTGTGTGTGTGTGTGTGTGTGTGTGTGTGTGTGTCTGTGTGTGTGTGTCTGTGTGTGTGTGTGTGTGTCTGTGTGTCCGTGGTAAACTTTAACATTGACATTTTCTCTGCAAATACTTTGTCAGTTGACACCAAATTAGGCATAAAAATAGGAAAAATTCAGTTCTTTCCAGTCATCTTGTTTAAAACAATATTGCACCTCTGGGATGGGCACAAAAAATAAAAAATGAAGCCTAATTATATGCAAACTGCATTTACTCTTACATTTATATTTTTTGTATTCTCTAAACTTGGCACTTTGATCTGATAATCTGACCCAACAACAAGAGCAGTCATTATTATCATTTTTTGTTCAAACAGGAACTTCTTTTGCTAAGCATGGAAGTTTTATTTATTTTGCAAACGTTTTGGTGCAGATAGTAAAAAAAGGGAAATTACTCTGCAATTAATGCTAGGGGACTTAATTTGCTTTAAACTGATCTTTCTCATCTTAAACATTACATTTTGAAATTATACTCGATACATAAAAAGCTTGGATTAAAAAAAAAAAAGTGTATCACAAGTGTGTCTTGAAGGCCTTGCCTCTCCTTTTTATGTTTGGTTTGGATTTTCTTTCTTTCTTTCTTTCTTTCCAATTTATTTCTTTTCTTCCTCTTTTCTTTTCCTTTTCCTTTTTTTCTTATTTTTCTTTCTTTCTTATTTTTTTCCTTCCTTTTTTTTTTATCATCTGAACCTCATTTTATTGACCTTTCTTTACTTTTATTATACTTTCTCACTTTTCTGGTTGCTTTCTTTCTTCGTGATTTTTCTTTGTTTTTTTTTCTCCTTTCTTTTCCTTCGTTGAAGCAAATCCAGGACACGTCGGCATGCAAAGTCATTTTTTGCAGTTCTATTTTCCATTTTATTTTCTAACAATTCTTTCTTTCTTCCCACTCGTTTTTTTTTTTTCATCACTACAGGCCTATAGCACTCATTCGTTCATTAATCGATTGGTTTTTTTCATTTCTTACCCCCCCCCCAGCCCCCCCCACACCCGTTCCTTCTTCCTCCCTTCTCTGATTCCTCTTTCTTTATCCCCTCCCTTCTTTTTCCCTCTCTTTCAAACTCTTCATCTTCCTCCCTGTCTTTCTTTTTACTGTGTGTGAACTGCCGTAATGTTAGACACCGGTCTGTGTCTCTTTGTATGCGGCGAGGCAATGATCCCGTGCTATCCAAATACATTTAATCTTTTCCTTTTTTTTTTTTTTACAGCCTGCTGTGAAAACAATCCTCCAAGGAACTGGTCTTGGAGGGAGACAGAAGAGAAGAGAGGAAAAAAAAACACACAAACAAACAAAAAACAAAAAAATAAACAACCCCCCCCAACCCCCCCCCCCCCCCCAAAAAAAAACCCAAACCAAAACAAACAAAAAAACAACAACCAAGAACAAGAACAAAAACCCCAAACAGAACACGATGGATTGACAGCGTTACAGAGTGCACTGAAAGATCGTTTTTTGAGACCCAGGCTTTGACACATAACCGACAGACCTGGAGGAATCTTGTGCACAGTTTTTTTTTTCTGTGCTGCGCCACAAAGACTACACTGAGAAGAAGAAGAAGAAGAAGAAGAAGAAGAAGAAGAAGAAAACGACGAACACGAAGAAGAAGAAGAAGAAGAAGAAGAAGAAGACAACGACGAACACGAAGAAGAAGAAGAAGAAGAAGAAGAAGACGCTTCACTGCTTTCCATTGTTTATTCCGATCCGCATTTTTGTTTGTTTTTATCTTTTTTTAATTTTTTTAATAATCACTCTGACGCAGAAACCTTTGATATTTCAACGCTTTGGAGAATTTTACTTTCTTTCCAACTTAGATTTCTAATTTGGCCGATAATTTGTTCATTTGTTTCAGACTTTCGCAAGGCGTTGAAACTTAACACCCAATTACATGGAAATCAATGATATATTCTCTTGTTCCAAGTGTTGCAAATGCGTAGCCCTTTTGTGAACCCACTTAATATGGATATTTTCCCCCTCTCAGTGTTACTTGCTTATCACGTTTTGTGTTTCTTTATACATCTACCCGTGTCTCATAGGTGCCTTACTGATATCACTTTTGTGGCTATCTCTCACTCTATTTGTCTGTTTCTTATGCGTGTTTGAGTCTGATGCTGTGCATGTTCGTGTTTGCTGATATCAACACTTGTGATGTCCTTCTGTACATGGAGTGTGTAGACACACCGATAGACACAAAACCACAGAGACGCACAGACAGACAAACTGACAGACAGCCACATACAGATATACATACGCACGCACACACACACATACTACTACTAATTGGCACTCCATGACCTGCATGCAAGTGGGGTGAAAAGTAAACAAACTAATAAACACACACACACACACACACACACACACACACACACACACACACACACACACACACACACACATACAAACATACACATACACACACACACGCACGCGCGAGCAGACAGACACATGCACACACGCGCGCGCGTGCGCGCACTAACTGGAGTTAGCTCTTCATCCATGATCGACAAGGAACAGAAAAACTGCAACTGAGCTCTCTCTCTCTCTCTCTCTCTCTCTCTTTCTCTCTCTCTCTCTCCCCCTCTCTTTGAACATGCCGGTAGGGCTAACAGCTATTGACATAAAAAAATCAGATTTCAGAATTCTCTCTTCCCCCTTATGCTTTCTGTCTCTTCCTCTTCCCCCCGCCCTCACCACACCCCATCTCTCACTCTCTCTCTCTCTCTCTCTCTCTCTCTCTCTCTCTCATTCTCCAACGGAACGTAAAATTATTTATTCGGAATTAATCATAATCCCCTCTCTGTCTGCTTCTCACAAGCGGTGCGCAACCATCACAGCAGAGCATGCATGGTCTCAGACACAGACCTGGAACCTAAGTTTTATTGGTCCAACAGACCTATAATTATTTGTATTTGTATTTCTTTTTATCACAACAGATTTCTGTGTGTGAAATTCGGGCTGCTCTCCCCAGGGAGAGCGCGTCGCTATACTACAGCGCCACCCATTTTTTGGGGGTATTGTTTCCTGCGTGCAGTTTTATTTGTTTTTCTTATCGAAGTGGATTTTTCTACAGAATTTTGCCAGGAACAACCCTTTTGTTGCCAAGGGTTCTTTTACGTGCGCTAAGTGCATGCTGCACACGGGACCTCGGTTTATCGTCTCATCCGAATGACTAGCGTCCAGACCACCACTCAAGGTCTAGTGGAGGGGGAGAAAATATTGGCGGCTGAGCCGTGATTCGAACCAGCGCGCTCAGATTCTCTCGCTTTCTGGGCGGACGCGTTACGTCTAGGCCATCACTCCGCTATTTTATTGCGGGTGGTAAGATCATGGGAGGCGCTGAGACAGACAGAATCGTTAGGCGTTTGACTTGTGGCCCAGTGTTCACCAGGGATTCAGAGTTCGAGTCACCAATTCGGTATGGTGCTGTGTCCCTGGGAAAGGTATCTGACCCCTCTTCTCCTCACTCCGCCGAGCATGGAACGGGTAGTGCTTTTGGGTTGGGGAACGGTAAAACGGCGAGCATGGAACGGGTAGTGCTTTTGGGTTGGGGAACGG
>NC_134876.1:7170630-7173130 GCF_041734735.1 Babylonia areolata | reverse complement strand
TTCAAGGTGTACATATAATGTGAAGCACACGACGGTAAAAAGAGGAAGAAAGAAGAGAGACCAGGCTGGTGCCAGTCCTGCATGCCCAAGGACCCCATCTGGCCCATTAGACATCCAGTGAAGCTGATCATCCGATAAGACCTGCCCGCGGAGATCTTGCTGATGGTCGGGGATCGATACTGATCAATCGGACCATCAGTCGATCTGAAGCATAAAGACATGTGAAAACCGAGTTGGCCATTGCGACCGATCGTGGGGGTGGTGGTGGGAAAGGAAGGGGAAGATCGATGAAATATATCGAAAAGAACAGCATGAGTGACGAATGGAAAACAAGGGTTCATTAGGCTCGCCTCACACACACACGCGTCAAAGCGGAGGTTTTCTCGAGCGTTCGGGCGTTGTTTTCATTTCCCCATGCAGTGCCAGGTAGTTTTGACCCTCGCTCAGTCTGGCTTCGCGACTGAAAACAACAACAACAACAACAGCAATAAAACCAAACTGTCTGTAGTTGCGGGTCTTATTAGGGGGGAGGGGAGGGGGGAAGGGGGGGGGGGCTAATTTGGCGATGTTGAATCGGAACAGATATTACTGTTACCTTACCCACCCTTTTTTTTCCAAATAGATGTCTTTTTTTTCATGTGTGATTTTCCACTTTTGTGCAAGTGTCCTTTTTGCTCCTTCTTTTTCTCAGTCACTTTAACTTCATCTTTGTAAACTGTCCTTGATCATGCGTTTGAAATAGAGTGCATAACATTTTTTGTTACTTTAATTCATCCTTGTCAGGTGTGGATTATTAGTATGTATATGAGATATTGATTTGTTTTGTTTCTTTTTAATATATATTTTTTTTACAAACATGATTTAGCGCTTTATGCATATATCATCGTTATCATTCTTCTTTCGCATTATTACTTTCGTACTTTGATCCATATCTCCCATACTTTCATCTCGGAAATGGTGTGGACTCACACATATTGCTGCGACCCCTCTCACACTATTTCACCTCCGCTGTGGTGACTGGCAACAGGAAAGGGATGGTTCCTGACGGAGATAAAATGACATCTGCAACACGAAGTCAAGCGGAGACTTGGGTTTGTCGTACTTGAGCCAAAGCTTCTGGTCGGGGGTTAGTTTTCCCAGTAAGTGATTTGGGACAGCCACGCCCTGCTTACACTTTGAACACGGAAGTTGGCTCTGCCCATCATGTCTCTTGTTTCAAGCCATGGTGATGCTTTTATTTCTCACATCTTGTACTAAGGCACCACACTGTTTCTGTATTTGTCAGTTAACCCACGTTTTTCCCTTTGCGGTAGTCATCATGTACTGTGTACACGTCCATTCACCTGATACCACATTATATCTAGTTCAGCATCTTCCCTTAAAAGAAAGACATTCATCAGATTACATCGTTGCAGTGATTCTGCCCGACACTTTTGTTTTGAACTGATTTCTGATCATTACATTGTAAGGAACGAAAGACTGAACCGGGTTGACACAAGTTAAAGGGATGATGTTTAGGCGTGGCAACTGTCACGTTGCTGGGCAACAGCGGATCGCCAAGCAAAGGCTGTAAAGACATTTACCGCTGAATCGTGATCTGCCATTTCTGAAACGAGTCCACAAGAGACGGAAATGTAATCAAAATGGGCACATAACTGGCTCTCGCTTTCAGAGATTTCAAAAACATATTCATTTTTTTCCCCTTCTTTTCCTTATTGTGATTCAGAACGTTATACCGGAGAAGGTGAAAATGACTTCTGAAGTTTTATGAAGAGGAATGAAAAAAAAGTGAAATTATGAACGACGCTTTATTTCACGGCAACTGTGGAAAAAAAAAGATGAATATTTCTATATTTCTTTGTGGTTCATTCATACAAACGAAGAACATCTAAGCATACCACGAAACATTCTTGGCTTCAGTATGACAATGTGTAAAAGATACAAACGTTCGCTATCGCAGAGCGCTTCAACACTTAGCGTCTGCATTCTGGTAAAGAGCACGTTGGGATCTATGCTCCTTTCTTTCCAGAGCAGACTTTTTTTTCTTTCTTTTTGCCCAGTCATCTGCACCTCCACGTCACTCATTCCGAGTCAAAAGCAGATGTGATATAATGTATGTGAATCAGTCCCTACGTTTTCACACCCGCTTGAAACTAAAAAGGTGACAAAAAGCACTGAATGTACCGAAAGGCAATTTCCTCAAACATGATACTAGCTCGGCACTTGATGTAACATACATATATGACCGCCGAAAGTAATTGTACGCTGAATCTACCACAGGTGCAGAACATACTTTATTTCTTATCGTGCGACTGTGCTTGGAGGGTCAAGGTTCAGAAGCACCCGGTACAATGGGACGACTGTGTTGTTTAACAGTGACTGCAGGTGGTCAGGTGTGTGTGTGGGGGAGGGGGGGGGGCGATGGGAGCGGGGGGCAGGGGGCAGTGATGTGTTATAAACAAAACAAGGAAAACCAACCAGCCAACTTAAATGAACACAT
>NC_134876.1:7145630-7165630 GCF_041734735.1 Babylonia areolata | reverse complement strand
CGTACACAAGCATCAGGTTCCTCGAGGGCACCCCCCCCCCTCACCCCCCTATTGTGGATTGTTGCCCTATACAAGGATTACCACAGGGTTATTGACAAGACCAGGAATAAAGTCCCACAAGAAATCCCCGCTCTTCCTTTGACGGTTACCTTTTGAAACTTCCTCATGCCAATACAAGAACCTATGGTGAACGTTCTTTATTCTTTGCTGCTCCTCACATCTGGAACAACCTTCCTCATCATATCCGTGCATCTGATTCTATTTCTGCTTTTCGCTCATCACTAAAGACTCATCTTTTTAAAACCTATCTATAAGTACTCAGCTTCCTTTTCTCCAACACCACCCATGTGAGCTCACTTTAGATGTATGTAGAGTGGGAAAGGGAGAGTGTGAGTGGGGTGGGGGGGGGGGGGGGGGGGGGAGAGGGGTTTTTGAGAAGGAGTGGTCATGAATATTTTATGTTACTTGTAATATTTGTTTTCATGTAAAGCGCCCTGAGCTCTTTGTGAGAAAGGGCGTTATATGAATGTACATTATTATTATTAAAGTCGAGTAAGAAGACTGACTTCTTTGCTTTCTTACCTTCACGAAACTTCACATTATGGAACATATTTCACATGCAACGTGACGCGGTTGTGCAGCGGGTGGTGGACCCTCCCCCCCACTCCCCCCCCCCCCCCTAAAAAAACAATCTGTAATTCGTCACATTTATCCAATCCACAGCCTATGATATCGTGGGGTGGGGTGAGGGGTGATGCTTGGAGTCTTTTTTCAGCTCATCTGGAAGGTTCGACTTGTCCAGTATATTAGCTTGTGTCACAAAGGTCGTATTTGTGTCCCGTGCATTGACATAGTGGGTGAGTGGGGTGGAGGGGGTTACCCTGAAGACTGATACTGGACAGTGGAAAAGTTTTAAGTTTCAGCCTTAGTTTGAAGGAGGTGTCAGAGCATGTTGAGTGGTCCATAAACGCTACAGCACATCTGCTGGAAAAAACACAAAGGAGAAGATGCCTGACCGTCACATAAGCCAACGCACAGATCAGGCCTGGAGAGCCTGTCATAGGTTTGTGTAAAACACACATCTGACTCTAGAGTACTTTCCACCGAGACTTATTTCGTTAAATTCAGTTTGTGTGTGGAATGGTGGAGCAAGTGGGGAGGGGAGGGGAAGGGGGAGGGGGAGGGGGAATGCTGGCCTGTGTGTATGGGGAAAGAGGAATATATTTTTTTTCTGTATCAAAAAGTTTAGTCCGTCTGTGGCATGATTGGAGGGTGTGGGTGGGTGAGGGGCGCTAGGGTGTGTGTGTGTGTGTGTGTGTGTGTGTGTGTGTGTGTGTGTGTGTGTGTGTGTGTAGGCGGGGTGCTGTATTGCAACGATGTTTGTCAAGCCTTGAGGACGTATGTGTTAGAATGAATAGCCAGGCATCCAGGCAACCAATCAATAAACCAAGCAAGTATCCGAAGATGAACAGAAAGAAAGAAAGAAGGAAAGAAAGAATTTATGAAGGAGTTACACAAGCGCTTGTTCAATCACCATAACACAGACACACAGACATACATACACACGCGCAGGCACACAAGCGCGCACGCACGGGCGAGCGCTCACACACACACACACACACACACACACACACACACACACACACACACACACACACACACACACACACACACACACACACACACACACACACACATATATATATATATATATATATATATATATCAAATCAGCAGTTTGGACATAATGAAATGTTGGCGTTGCTGCAACGACTCTTGAAATAGGGTCTGTCTGTAAAGTAAAATTTCAGATATAATCAATCAGTTTTTGATCTGAGCTATATTCGTTTCTCTTTTTTTTTCATGGCTAGTCGTGGTGGTTGTATTTTTTCCTCTTTCAAAAGAAATAAAAAGACGTGTGACGCAAACGCACACAAGCACACACACATAAACACATACATACATACATACAAACACACTTACACACACACACACACACACTCTCTCTCTCTCTCTGTCTGTCTCTTTCCCGAAAACTCCAGCAAAATCTAATTTTACATAGAAATATTTATTTATTTGTTAAAAAAACAAAAAACAAAACAAAATAAAACAAAAAACAAAACACGCATTGAAAGCAAAAATTTCAACATCTGTTTTTTTTTCCCATCAGCCTTAAAAAAAAATTCACCCGTGATACAAATCTATAACCTGTTCCAGGTATGGGCGCAAATGATACCATTATCGAGGTAGTTTGGTTTCGCAACTTCGCAGGAGAGCTAGAAGGAGGGGTTTTAACGAACGTTCAGTCATTTAATTTTGTATAAGTGTAAATCAGTGTCACCATATATGTACATACATACATACACACATACATACGTATATATATATATATATATATATATATATATATATATATATATATATATATATGTGTGTGTGTGTGTGTGTGTGTGTGTGTGTGTGTGTGTGTGTACGCGAAAGCGCGCGCGGGTGCGCATTGATGAAATTTCCAACCTTTACTCCATGACAGCTGTATGATGCATAATACACTTCACCGACGTCATATCCAACCTTTACCCTAAGGCTGTTTGCAGGTACTCTGAAGGTCCTGCTGACCAACCTGAGGAAGAGGAACCAGCTGGTTCAGCTGCCTGGGGACCTGGCCGTGGACATACAGTCGGTGAGGGACCTGGCCAAAGTGGTCAGCGACAAGGCTGAGCCGCACGTGGCCATCAACGAACCGGCCTATTTTGACCGTGAGTGTTCATCAGCCCCTGACAGGCGTTTGTGTGGTGTTGTCTTTGTGTGGTCTTGGTGAGTGTTTTATCGGCCCCGACAGGCGTTTGTGTGGTGTTGTCTTTGTGTGGTCTTGGTGAGTGTTTTATCAGCCCCGGTTGGCGATTGTGTGGTGTTGTCTTTGTGTGGTCTTGGTGTTAAACATCCCCGAAAGAATTTTGTTTAGTGTTGTCTTTGTGTGGTCTTAGTGTTTAACAGCCCCGACAGGCGTTTGTGTGGTGTTGTCTTTGTGTGGTCTTGGTGAGTGTTTTATCAGCCCCTGACAGGCGTTTGTGTGGTGTTGTCTTTGTGTGGTCTTGGTGAGTGTTTTATCAGCCCCTGACAGGCGTTTGTTTAGTGTTGTCTTTGTGTGGTCTTGGTGAGTGTTTTATCAGCCCCTGACAGGCGTTTGTGTGGTGTTGTCTTTGTGTGGTCTTGGTGAGTGTTTTATCAGCCCCTGACAGGCGTTTGTTTAGTGTTGTCTTTGTGTGGTCTTGGTGAGTGTTTTATCAGCCCCTGACAGGCGTTTGTGTGGTGTTTGTCTTTGTGTGGTCTTGGTGAGTGTTTTATCAGCCCCTGACAGGCGTTTGTGTGGTGTTTGTCTTTGTGTGGTCTTGGTGAGTGTTTTATCAGCCCGACAGGATTTGTGTGGTGTTGTCTTTGTGTGGTCTTGGTGAGTGTTTTATCAGCCCGACAGGATTTGTTTAGTGTTGTCTTTGTGTGGTCTTAGTGTTAAACATCCCCGACAGGATTTGTGTGGTGTTGTCTTTGTGTGGTCTTGGTGAGTGTTTTATCAGCCCGACAGGATTTGTTTAGTGTTGTCTTTGTGTGGTCTTAGTGTTAAACATCCCCGACAGGCGTTTGTGTGGTGTTGTCTTTGTGTGGTCTTGGTGAGTGTTTTATCAGCCCCTGACAGGCGTTTGTGTGGTGTTGTCTTTGTGTGGTCTTGGTGTTAAACATCCCCGAAAGAAGTTTGTTTAGTGTTTTCTTTGTGTGGTCTTAGTGTTTAACAGCCCCGAAAGAAGTTTATGTGGTGTTGTCTTTGTGTGGTCTTAGTGTTAAACATCCCCGAAAGAATTTGTTTAGTGTTGTCTTTGTGTTAAACATCCCCGAAAGAATTTTGTTTAGTGTTGTCTTTGTGTGGTCTTAGTGTTAAACATCCCCGAAAGAATTTTGTTTAGTGTTGTCTTTGTGTGGTCTTAGTGTTAAACATCCCCGAAAGAAGTTTGTTTAGTGTTGTCTTTGTGTGGTCTTAGTGTTTAACATCCCCGACAGGCGTTTGTGTGGTGCTGTCTTTGTGTGGTCTTAGTGTTTAACAGCCCCGACAGGCGTTTGTGTGGTGCTGTCTTTGTGTGGTCTTGGTGAGAGTTTAACAGCCCCGGTTGGCGATTGTGTGGTGTTGTCTTGGTGTGCCGTCTTGGTCTTCTTCCGGTTCAGTTCAGTTCAATTCAGTTCAGTTACTGAAGTAGGCGTCAGTCACTGCGTTCGAACAAATCCATATACGCTACACCACATCTGCTAATATGCAGATGTCTGACCAGCAGCGTAACCCAACACGCTGAGTCAGGCCCCGAGGAGGAAAGAAAAAAAAAGATAAGTTTTCAAATTACTGAATAGATAAATGGATAAAGTAAAAAATAATAAATAATAATAAAAAGATGGATAAATAGATACATGAGTAAAACTAAAACTGAAACAGAATATAAAAAGTAATCAAATAAAGAAATGAAAATGATTTGACACCTCCTCGAAACTGAAACTGACAGGCAAACATGATATAACACACACGTCAAGTATGTTTACAATGGGAAAATAAAACCGGAAGAGAGCTTGCCTCAAAACACACACTAAATACAAACGCACGCACACACACGCACACACACAATCACGCGCGCACGCACACACACACACACACACACACACACACACACAAACGCACACACATGGACAGAGCAGTTACACTGCGTTGAGTTTCGATCAGGAGATTTCAGCAGTCTGTCTGAACATACAAAGTGCACGCGACATGTAAGTAAACGTGATCTATCTTTCTTTCTAATCACAACAGCTTCTGTAATATTTGTAATACAGGAAATATGATCAAATCCAATCCAGTCCAATCCAATCCAATCAAAAAAACTTTATTAATCCACATGGAAATTAAGTTGTGCAATCACAGGCTCGTTGTAAACACCAGCATAAAATTACCATGCACAACATAAAAAGAGATTAAAACTAGTCAAATAAGAATTCCCGATAGCTGACGATAGACTACCCTCCCCCCCCCCGCACCCCCCGCCACACACACACATACTCATGTTAAAACAATAGGGTACTGTACAAAAGTATTTAAAAATGAAAATATCCAACAAATAAAAGGTATATATTACTAAAATGTCATACGCGCGCACACACACACACACACACACACACACACACACACACACACGCGCACATACGTTAAGGCCATAAGGTATTGTACAGCAATACATTTATAAAAACACGCAGGGAATAAATCGTATATATAATTAAGTAAAATGCACACACACACACACACTCTCTCTCTCTCACACACACATACACATGGATGTAGGCACGTATGCATGCACATACCATATGACCCACAGAACGTATTTTGGAGTTGTGGCCTAGTGGTAAAGCGTGCGCCCAGGAAGCGAGAGAATCCGAGGGTGCTGGATCGAATCCCGCACTCGTCAGTATGTGTTCTCCCCCTCCTCTTGAGTGGTGGTCTGGACACTAGTTCTTCGGATGAGACGATAAACCAAGTGTGCAGCAAGCACTCAGCACACGTAAAAGAACACACGGCAAAAGAAAAGGATTGTCTTTGGCAAAATTATGCAGAAAATTTTACTTTGATAACAAAACAAATACGCTTGCAGGGAGGAAGAAGAATAAAAAGGTGGCGCTGCACGCCGGCGACGCTTTCTCCCCGGGGAGAGCATCCAGAATGTGTTTTTACAATAAGTTAATACAATACAATACAATACAATACAATAAACATCTGTGGTATGTTGGCTCGCAGTAGCCCGAACCGTGAGAGGTTTCTGACGTATTGTATTGTGTAACTCTTTTTTGTCACAATAGTTTTCTCTGAATGAAATTCGGACTGCTCTCCCCATGGAGAGCGCGTCGCTAAACTGAGAGCGCCATCCATTTTATTGTATTTTTTCCTGCCTGCAGTTTTTTTTTTTTTAATGTTTTGCTATCGAAGCGGATTTTTCTACAGAATTTTGCCAGGGACAACCCTTTTGTTGCAGTGGGTTGTTCTACGTGCGCTGCGCTAAGTGCATGCTGCACACGGGACCTCCCTCGGTTTATCGTCTCAACCGAATGACAGCGTCCAGACCACCACTCAAGGTCTAGTGGTCTATACTGGCGACTCTGCCTGGATTCGAACCAGTGCGCTCAGATTCTCTCGTTTCAGAGGCGGACGCATCACATCAAGGCCGTCACTCGGTTACTGGTGACTTTGTTCTCAGCTTCCTCAAAGTGTCGGTACGTTATCTATCACTCCAGTTTTTGATGAGCTCAAAGACAATCTCAGTCCTAGAGATGATAGATTAACAATAACTCCTTTGGGATGTGGTGATGCATCATTTAAAAGTTTTTTTTTTTTTTTTTTTTTTTTTTTTTTTTTTAGCAAGGCAGGAGACAATGAATCAAAACTAAAAGCGATGCTATACATTAGGCGCGCGCGCGCGCGCGCGCACACACACACACACACACACACACACACACACACACACACACACACACACACACACACACTGACTGACTGACTGAAACCATTTATTGTCAGATTAACTGTTTGTTGTACTGACACTTTCGCAACCATTTGAATAAAATATTAACTGAGCAACACAAGGAAATTCTGATTTGAGGGAAGGTATGATTTAAAAAGAACATATTTAACAAATCAATTTACCAAATTTCATTAATATCATTATCTCCAAAAAATATTCTAACGCACACACATACTCACATACGTGTCTTCCCCACCCTCTCCCTACATACATCCATGCATGCACACACACACACACACACACACACACACACACACACACACACACACACACACACACACACACACACACACACACACACACACACACAGTGATGGAGTGATGGCCTAGAGGTAACGCGTCCGCCTAGGAAGCGAGAGAATCTGAGCGCGCTGGTTCGAATCACGGCTCAGCCGCCGATATTTTCTCCCCCTCCACTAGACCTGGAGTGGTGGTCTGGACGCTAGTCATTCGGATGAGACGATAAACCGAGGTCCCGTGTGCCGCATGCACTTAGCGCACGTAAAAGAACCCACGGCAACAAAAGTGTTGTTCCTGGCAAAATTATGAAGAAAAATCCACTGCGATAGGAAAAACAAATAAAACTGCATGCAGGAAAAAATACAAAAAAATGGGTGGCGCTGTAGTGTAGCGACGCGCTCTCCCCGGGGAGAGCAGCCCGAATTTCACACAGAGAAATCTGTTGTGATAAAAAGAAATACAAATACAAATACACATACACACACACACACACACACACACACACACACACACACACAGGGTGGGGGTGGGGGAAGGGAAGAGACAGAGGTGAGTGCACTGACAGAGACAGAGAGGCAGAAGGAGGAGAGGGAAAATGCTTCAATCTGCGCTGCTCGCACTCCCTTCCCTTCACAGTCCAGGGAATCCCCAGAACAGCCAGGCCCAAAGTATGCCAGGCATCATGCCTCAAGTGTCATGACGCTTCACACACCCTCCTCCTACACCCACCCAGCACCATGAGAAATGTGTCTGCTTTTTACCCTGACTCCACTCCACTTGTACTTGTCTCAACAAGTTGACCCTCTGCTTTTACAGAAAACTTGAGGAGGTTTTTTTTTTTTTGCTGACTGCCGACTTGTGTTCAGTGGCCTTTGAGATGGATCTCTCTGTACCTTGGAGGTGAAGTTTCCCCCCCAAATTCCCCTCTAAAGAGAAATCTGTCCGTCTGCCCTCAATACTCTCTCTCTCTCTCTGTCTATCTCTCCCTTTCTCTGTCTCTCTCTCCCTCTCTGTCTCTCTCCCTCCCTCTCCCTCTCTGTATTTCTCTCCCTCTGTCTCTCTCTCTCCCCTCCCTCCCTCTCTCCCTCCCTCTCTCTCCCTCTCTTTCTCTGTCTGTCTCTTTCTCCCTCTCTCCCCCCCCTCTCTCTCTCCCTCTCTCCCCCTCTCTCTGCCTCTCTCTCTCCCTCTCTCCCCCTCTCTCTCTCCCTCCCTCTCTTTCTCTTCCTCTGTCTGTCTCTCTCCCTCTCTCCCCTCTCTCTTTCCCTCTCTCACTCCCTCTCTCCCTTTCTCCGCTCTTCTCCTTCTCTTCCCCCCTCTATCTTTGCAAGAGGAGGAACTTCATCTACAAAAACAACAACTGGATAGGCTTATCTCTGTGGTAAACAACATCGTCGATGGACATCTATTATCACCATTGCCTCATGATGGCATTATGCCTGCAGACCAAAAATAGTACTGAACGAATAGTCTCCCTTAGGAACCCAAGGCAACAAAAGTTGAACAAAGTTGAAAAACTGGACTCCTTGTAAAACTAATTAGACCGTTACTCTTATTTCAAAAAGTTGAGACTCAAATCTTTCTTTTTTTTCTGTAACAAAGTTTTCTTTTGCATCAGAAAGAAAAAACCCAAAAAAACTCGAGTATTTCCTAGACAATGGCGGTTATGTATGAGCGGACAGCTATATGTACCTTTCTCTTTCCTTGCGTGTGGATCATCACTGCGGTTTCGTGGCATTTATGCATTGGTCAGACATCTGCTTTGTTCTTTTTGCGCAGATGTGGTTTAGCGTATATGGATCAGTCCGCACGCTTTGACACCTCCTTGAAACGGAATGCAAACTCTGGTCTATATGTGGGTGCAGCTGACACGGCGGAATAAGGGAGAAGCTTGTGGCAAGGTCTTTTTTTTTGTTGTTGTTGAAAGAGAGTACGTGTGCTGGAATCTGTCGAGGTGTCTTTTGTGATAGATGAGCAGGAGCGATGTGTAATGAATGACCCCCAACTGCAGATAGTGATCGATGATGTAAGGAAAAGGGGGAGGTACAGACGTTGCAGGGTAGATATAAAAATGGAGATATATAAGGAGGAGGAGGAGGCAGAGGAGAAGAAGGAAGACGTAGAGAAGGAAGAGGAGGAGGAGGAGGAGAGGAAGAAGAAGAAGGAGGAGGAGGAGGAGGAAGAAGAAGAAGGAGGAGAAGGAGGAGGAGGAGGAAGAAGAAGAAGGAGGAGGAGGAGGAGAGGAGGAAGAAGAAGGAGAAGAAGAAGAAGAAGAAGAAGAAGGAGGAGAAGGAGGAGGAGGAAGACGAAGAAGAAGAAGAAGGCGGAGGAGGAAGAAGTAGAAGAAGAAGGAGAAGGAGAAGAAGGAGGAGGAGTAGGAGGATGAAAACGAAGAAGAAGAAGAAGAAGAAGAAGAAGAAGAGGAACCCGCTCGTAAAAACGTGTGAACAGTGAAGTTGCAGCCCTAAAAAAACACACACAAGAAAACGAAGACGATGACGACGACAACGAAGAAGAAGAAGAAAAAGAATAAATATCTATAACAGCATGGAAGCTATAGAGTCACCAAACATGAAAAACAAGTAAACCTTTTCTTCGAGAGAGAGAGAGATTGAGCAGCAGTTTCTCCTTTTCTTTGTCGAACGCTCCGCAGAGTGTGCAGCAAGATTCGGTACGTTCACTTCTTTCTTGATGCCAGTAGCAATATTAATTTGAAGCCACGGGGGTTGTAGAGAGAGACAGAGATAAAGAGAGTAAGTGAATGAGTGAGTGAGTGAGTGAGTGAGTGACACACACACACATATATACAGAGAGAGAGAGAGAGAGAGAGAGAGAGAGAGAGAGAGAGAGAATATGACTGTATATGTGACAGAGACATAGACATGTTTGGCGTCAGAAAAATCAATCCGAGATCGTCATGAAAATATCGTGGTTACGTGCAAGAACAAGCACAGTGATTTCGTTTCCCTTGCAATCTTGGTCATCATTACGGCATCATGTCAGTTGTTCCTGTGTTGTGCAACTGTTAATTATTGGGGAGATGAGAGTAACGCCGAGTACCGTTTTTGTTCAGAGAGAGAGAGAGAGAGAGAGAGAGAGAGAGAGAGAGAGAGAGAGAGAGAGAGAGAGAATGAATGAATGAATGGATGGTTTATTCATATAGACCATTGCCCCTCATGAAAGGGTAAGAGAGAGAGAGAGAGAGAGAGAGAGAGAGAGAGAGAGAGAGAGAATGAATGAATGAATGAATGAATGGATGGTTTATTCATATATACCATTGCCCCTCATGAAAGGGTAAGAGAGAGAGAGAGAGAGAGAGAGAGAGAGAGAGAGAGAGAGAATGAATGAATGAATGAATGAATGGATGGTTTATTCATATAGACCATTGCCCCTCATGAAAGGGTAAGAGAGAGAGAGAGAGAGAGAGAGAGAGAGAGAGAGAGAGAATGAATGAATGAATGAATGAATGGATGGATGGTTTATTCATATAGACCATTGCCCCTCATGAAAGGGTACCAGGAAAAAAAAATTGATAAGAAAAAAATAGCATAAAATAAACAAGACAAATATCATACTTTGTCATGCAGTATACACTTAGCTAAGTAGTACACAGCAGATAAATAACACACGCCTATTTTGCTAAACTCAGTAAAGTAATCGTGTCATCAGAAGTGGCGCAAGCTTAATAAATTAATTTTACGACGTAAGAGTGGATCGAAGCTTAAACGCTTTGTAGAGATAAATTGAGAAATTTCTGATAGTTTCTTCGTGTGTAGATGCCACAAGTAGCGATAATCTAAACTGACTAGGGAACTTAAAAAAATTAATTTCAATGGTATGTATTGTATTCTTAAGTCATACATAACAGGACAGGATAGAACAAAGTGCACTTCATTTTACTTGCCCTTCTTACAAAGTGGACATAATCATGTACTTTATAACGGTGACTATGTTCTGCAATTTCTCGAAATACCAAGTCTAAATCTAGTCATTGTATACTTTAAATGTTTATCTATATTCATCAATAAATAGGTTTTGACATCGGGTATAGTACAAGAGAGAGTGAGTGAGTGAGAGAGAGAGATAGAGCGGAGTTTGTGATCATGAGTTCACAAATCTGAACGTGAACGATCATGAACGACAAAGTAGAAGGAAGGAACAGAAAGAGATGGTTGCAAAAGATCCACATGGATGAGGAGAGAATAAGAAAACCAAACAAAAACGATAAGGAGTACAAGGAGAAACCAAAACCAAAACGATAAGTAGTAGAAGGAGAAAACAAAACAAAAACGATAAGGAGTAGAAGGAGAAAACAAAACAAAAACGATAAGGAGTACAAGGAGAAAACCAAACAAAAACGATAAGGAGTACAAGGAGAAAACAAAACAAAAAGGATAAGGAGTACAAGGAGAAAACCAAACAAAAACGATAAGGAGTACAAGGAGAAAACAAAACATAAACGATAAGGAGTACAAGGAGAAAACAAAACAAAAACAATAAGGAGTACAAGGAGAAAACAAAACATAAACGATAAGGAGTACAAGGAGAAAACCAAACAAAAACGATAAGGAGTACAAGGAGAAAACCAAACAAAAACGATAAGGAGTACAAGGAGAAAACAAAACAAAAACAATAAGGAGTACAAGGAGAAAACAAAACAAAAAGGATAAGGAGTAGAAGGAGAAAACAAAACATAAACGATAAGGAGTACAAGGAGAAAACCAAACAAAAACGATAAGGAGTACAAGGAGAAAACCAAACAAAAAGGATAAAACAAAAACGATAAGGAGTACAAGGAGAAACCAAAACCAAAACGATAAGTAGTAGAAGGAGAAGCAGGAGGAGCTCGAGGAAGAGAAGGCGAAGAAGAAGAAGAAGAAGAAGAAGAAGAAGAAGAAGAAATCAAATCAAATCAAATCAAATCAGTAATGTTGCTTATAGAAGAAGAAGAAGATGTAGTTTGAAAGTTTTGAAATTAACAGGAATTTATCACATGAAAGAAAATCATCATCTAGAGGTGTGTAATAGATACGAGAGAGTGAGAGAGAGAGTGAGAGAGAGAGAGTGAGAGAGAGAGTGAGAGAGAGAGAGAGAGAGAGAGAGAGAGAGAGAGAGAGAGAGAGAGATGAATGAAGGCAAACAGACAGAGGGATCAAGACAGAATCCAGATTGTGTATACTTAAAGTCTTTTTTTCTTCTTCTTCTTCTCTTTCGTCGTCGTCGTCGTCGTCGTCATCGTCATCTTCGTCTTTTATGTTTGTGAGGTTTGCAGCTTCACCGTTCGCACGTTTGCACGAGTGGGTTTTTACATGCATCACCATTTTTTTCCCTTCGTCTCCTTCGTCTTGTTGTTGTTGTTGGTGTTGGTGTTGGTGTTCTTCTTCTTCCTGTTCTTCTTGTTCGGTTTGAGCGTGTCTGCCACTTAAGAGTGACATTTAGATGAAACAGGATGCAGGGCTGTTATTCACACTGTCTGCAAACATTGGAGCGTTGATCTTTCATCTGCTATATGTCAAAAGCTAATCCTCCCAGCCCCCACCCCTTATACACTGTCTGAAGCAATTTGTGAAGAAAAAAAAAAGTTCTCTTCCTCACCAACCGAGCTCCTGTATCTTTACTTTTGGGTTGGCTGTTTTATTTTTATTTTATTCTGTTTTATCTTATTTTGTTTTATTCTATTTTGGCAAAAAAAGAAAAGAAAAAAAAGATTTCAAGTAAGTATGTACGTAGCAGTATGTCGTATTCATGTGTGAGAAAACTTCCTGCACTTCTTTTCTCATGACATTTTGGGTAATGGCTGGTTACATTTTGTCAGGTATTTCTGGGTTTAGTTGATAACAGTAGACAAAAATAGATAGAACCATAGCATATTTTTTTTTGTAAGGAGGTACCAACATTTTTAACCCAGTTGTGTGTAAATCTGTGTAAGCGTCCTTTTTTTTTTATGAAGACAGAAGAAGAATTATTGGGAAGGAATGACCCATGACAGCCAATGACGATGGAAAAAGAAGAAGAACACAAAATAAATTTTGTATTTTGTATTTTGTTTTTCTTTTTATCACAACAGATTTCTCTGTGTGAAATTCGGGCTGCTCTCCCCAGGGAGAGCGCGTCGCTATACTACAGCGCCACCCATTTTTTTTTTTTGGTATTTTTCCTGCGTGCAGTTTTATTTGTTTTTCCTATTGACGTGGATTTTTCTACAGAATTTTGCCAGGAACAACCCTTTTGTTGCCGTGGGTTCTTTTACGTGCGCTAAGTGCGTGCTGCACACGGGACCTCGGTTTATCGTCTCATCCGAATGACTAGGGCGCAAAACTATGAAGAAAAGAATGGCTTGAAAGGAAGAGAAGAAGAAGAAGAAGAAGAAGAAGAAGAAGAAGAAGAAGAGGTCTGATGTGGGGTTAAATGGAGAAGAAGATGTGTGCACTAGATGGAAAAATACACACAAAACAACGATATTCATGCAATCAAGTAAAACTGCTTTGGCAAGCAAGATGAAGTGTGACGGAAGAAGAAGAAGAAAAGAAGAAGAAGAAGAAGAAGAAGAAGAAGAAGAAGAAGAAGAAGAAGAAGATTGATTGATTGATTGAATCTTTAATGGGTAAAGAATTAGGCACAGTAAAGGCCTTTTTACAATTCTGCCCATTTAACGACATAAAAAATAAAGAACGAACGACACAAAACATAAAAATAAAGAAAAAAACTGAAATAAAATAAAATAATAAGAACGAGGAATAAGAATAGGAACTTGAATGGTCTATTAAAGGTAACAAAGCGATGAAAAACTGGAACAATTGGTACATTACATGTACATAGGTACTTACACACACACACACACACACACACACACACACACACACACACACACACACACACACACACACACACAAAATTATAAAACAAGCAACAAAGACATACGTACACATTCACGCCCACACACTCAAACACACACAAACACACACACGCACTTACTGTTCACACATACACATACATTCAAGAAGAAGAAGAAGAAGAAGAAGAAGAAGAAGAAGAAGAAAAGGTCTGAAGTGGGGTTAAATGGAGAAGAAGATGTGTGCACTAGATGGAAAAATACACACAAAATAACGATATTCATGCAATCAAGTAAAACTGCTTTGGCAAGCAAGATGAAGTGTGACGGAAGAAGAAGAAGAAAAGAAGAAGAAGAAGAAGAAGAAGAAGAAGAAGAAGAAGAAGAAGAAAAATGGTGAAGGGTGGTTAAAGCAGAGTAGAAGATGAGTGAAGAAAAGAGCAAAATGATGACTGCACAATGCAACAGCAGATATGAATGATGATCGTGCGAAAAAAGGAAATAAAAAAGAAGAAGAAGAAGAGGAGGAGAAGGAGGAGGAGAAGGAGGAGGAGGAGAAGGAGGAGGAGGAGGAGGAGGAGGAGGAGGAGAGAGAGAGAGAGAGAGAGAGAGAGAGAGAGAGAGAGAGAGAGAGAGAGAGATCCCGAGTTTTTCCATCCCTTGAAGTGGCTATTCACGAACACGGACACAACACACACACACACACACACACACACACACACACACACACAAACACACATACACACGCACACGCTTCCCTCACCCCTCCACAAACCCCTGCACACCCATCCCCCTCCCTTCCACTCGCCCCTCACCCCCCACATTCACGTGGCGATGTTCTCCTGTGAAGCAGCTGAGGTGTCCTTCAAAGCTGCGGCAAAGAGCGAGTGGCTGTTGCCCCACTCGCCAGAAGGCAAATGGTCACACACCCCTTCAGACACTTGAAAAACATTAGCCCTGCTCATGTTACACCAAGTTTTACTCTCTTTCTCTGTGTGTGTGTGTGTGTGTTTGTTGTCTGTCTCTGTGTCTCTGTCTTTGGCGCAACCTCTCTTGTCTCTGTCTCTGTCTCTGCCCCCGTGGTTCATTCTCTGTCTCTGTCTGTCCGTCTGTCTCGTTTTTTTCTCTCTCCCCCCCTCCCCCCTTGCCTCACTCACCGTCTGTGTACTCCTGTCTTTGTATCTTTTGGACGCGTTTTTTGCTGCGGTCCTCTTCTTCTTCTCCTCCTTCTCCTCCTTCTTCTTCTCCTCCTTCTCCTCCCCTTCTCCTTCTCCTTCTTCTCCTCCTTCTCCTCCCCTTCTCCTTCTTCTCCTCCTTCTTCTGCTCCTTCTCCTTCTCCTTCCCTTCTTCTACTCCTCCTCCTTCTTCGTCTTCGTCTCCTCCTCCTCCTTCTTCGTCTTCGTCTTCTCCTCCTCCTTCTCCTTCCCTTCTTCTCCTCCTCCTCCTTCTCCTTCTTCGTCTTTTCCTCCTTCTCCTCCCCTTCTCCTTCTTCTCCTCCTTCTTCTGCTCCTTCTCCTCCTCCTTCTCCTTCCCTTCGTCTCCTCCTCCTCCTTCTTCTCCTCCTCCTCCTTCTTCTCCTCCTTCTTCTTTTTTCTGTCTCTCTGACTATCGCTCTAAAGAACAACGATAGACCTTTATAAAATCATTTCGCTCCCCACCTATATGCATGCACCTTGTGTTGCACTGAACGTTACTGTTGATCAGTGGAGAAAGGTAAAGTGTGGTGTACGTATGAGCAGTTAGTACTGTTTCATTAGAACTGCGTGCTATAATCACTGTTCATTATCAAAGGATAATGACAACCTGGCAACAAAAAACAGCAGCAGCAACAACAATAACAAAAACAACAATAATAGTAATAATAATAACATGCCTAATCATCATTATCATCATCGTCGTAGTCGTCGTCATTATTATCATTAGTAGAAGTATTTGTACTAGTACTAGTAATAATATCATCATAATCATCATCATCATCATCATCATCACTTGTGACAGGATTTCGGGGTTGTGTCATCAAATGCTAGAACATCATAGTATCGCTGTGATCCTTTAGGTGTCGAGTATATTATTTTTAACTCACTCAGTACGGCCAGTCCTCTCTTCTCCTCTACACAGATCCCTCGGATGTCCAGTGGGTGTCTCAATGACCCAACATTTAGTTTCCGTCGTCAGAATTGTTGTATTCTTTGTCAACATTCACCTCTTCAGTATAAGAGCCTTCCGCTTGCAATATTTTGATGATAGTAACTGGGGTGAAACGCTGTTAACGTCGTCTCTTTCGCCGTTCGTATGGAGAGAGTTAATGCCCCTGGTGTATCAGGAAAACTGTGGGTTGCTGGAACATTAAGACCTACCTGTTCCACGTATTTTTTGATTGCTCTTAAGCACTGTACCACTGTACGCTAGAAAATGTACATTCAGTTCATATTTTCCACAAAATTCGTTTTGTGTAAGAAAGTGTCCATTGTCATTCAGGAAATGCGAAACACAGTATACACCTTTATCAACCCAGTCTCTATGATTTATAGTACTATTTCCAATCTTGAATTTTTCGTTATAGAAGACTGGTTCTGACAGAAGGTCAATATCTGATTTAGGTGTAACCTGACAACAAAATTCTCTGTAAGCCATTATTATTATTATTATTATTATTACTACTACTAGCAGTAGTGATAGTAGTAGTGGTAAGGCCCAACACTCGGCTTATATCACAGATTGACATAAGTTCACAACTGGGCCAACAGCAAAGTGAGACCTGTACTATCAATGGTTTCTCCAGTCAATGGGAAATCATTTACAGCTTAGTCTTCTGTGAAGGACTATGGCTGCCAAACTAGGAGGCAAAATTACACTGGCTCTTAGTTCTACGGCCTTGGGGGCAAGTTGGCCTTTGGGAACCATCCCAACGCCACGCCGACTGTCCTAATACCCTCTTGGCCGAGAGAGTGGAGCAAAGGCACTCTCCAGTATAATCAAATTCTAACCCAGTGTGTGTGTGTGTGTGTGTGTGTGTTGGAGCTCATGTACGTTTATATGTAGTTGACTGTGCTTTCATATCTGTGAAACTGCATGTTTGGTGCATATCTGTTATGCATTTGTGAGTGTATGTGTGAATGTGCGTCTTCATGTTTTACATTTATTTGCTTATTTATCATCATTGTTGTCTTATTTTTTTATATATTTTTTATATTTAAATTTTTTTATTTTATTATTATTATTACTACTACCTTTTTCTATATTATAATTATTATTCATTTATTTATTTATTTATGTAAGCTTATCTATTATTTATTCCCCCCCCCCTCTTTTTTTCTCAAGGCCTGACTAAGCGCGTTGGGTTACGCTGCTGGTCAGGCATCTGCTTGGCAGATGCTAACCCAGATAGTCGGAACAGACGTTGCATCCTCTGCTGTTCTGATGGTCATAGTCGGACGCGACTGACTATTATAAGTAGTAGTAGTAGTAGTAGTGTACCACGTTAAAAAACAACAACAACGTTAGCTCACATTCAAATTGTCCACCTGGACAAAGGTCTTTTTTCTTCTTCTTCTTCTTCTGGACAAAGGTCTGGCGAAGAGCGAAAGAGGCATCACCCCCCCCCCCCCCAACCAGACCCCCCGAGACAAAGATAATAAAGGAAAGGAAAGGAGAGCGAATGGTTCTGTGAAATGGGAGGGGGGGGGGGAGGGGGGAGGAAAAAACCAGCGAGAGAGACACCAGAGCACCAGAGACAAAGTTCCAGCCTCAGAGGAATGCATGAATGCATTAGCACGAGACGCAAGAGGACAAACAAAAGGAAACACAAGCCCAGCAGCGTTCACAGACAGCAGCAATAGTAAATTAAAAAAAAAAAAAAGAAAAAAAGAAAAAGAAGAAAAACAGCAGCAGTCGCAACAACGACATTCATGGATGCAACAGCATTATCAGTATCAGTATCAGTGGCTCAAGGAGGCGTCACTGCGTTCGGATAAATCCATGTACGCTACACCACATCTGCCCAGCAGATGCCTGACCAGCACCGTAACTCAACGCGCTCAGAACGCAACAGCAACAACAGAAAGAGCAGCAGAAGAAAAAAAAAGATGAAAGCTGTGGACGGGGAGAGAAAGAATCAGAAGTGACTGCATTACCAAGAACAACAAGAGAGGCAAGGCCTTCAAGACTCACTTGTGATAAATTAAGTCCCCTAGCATTAATTACAGAGTAATTTCCCTTCTTTACTATCTGCACCAAAACGCTTGCAAAATAAATAAAAATTCCATGCTTAGCAAAAGAAGTTCCTGTTTGAACAAAAAATGATAATAATGACTCCTCTTGTTGTTGGGTCAGAATATCAGATCAAAGTGCCAAGTTTAGAGAATACATGAAATATAAATATAACAGTAAATGCATTTTGCATATAATTAGGCTTCTTTTTTATTTTTTTGTGCCCATCCCAGAGGTGCAATATTGTTTTAAACAAGATGATTGGAAAGAACTGAATTTTTCCTATTTTTATGCCAAATTTGGTGTCAACTGACAAAGTATTTGCAGAGAAAATGTCAATGTTAAAGTTTACCACGGACACACAGACACACAGACACACGGACACACACACACACACACACACACACAGACAACTGAACACCGGGTTAAAACATAGACTCACTTTGTTTACACAAGTGAGTCAAAAACGAAAGGAACGTTCGAAGAGAGAGAGAAAGAGAAAGAGGGAGACAGAAAGAGAGACAGACAGACAGAGACAGAGACAGAGAGACAGAGAAAGACAGAGGGAAGGAAGATAGACAGACACACAGACACAGACACAGACACAAGAGAGACAGGGAAGCATGGAGAAACAGACACACAGAGAGACAAACAGAGACAGAGAGACAGACATTCAAACAGACAAACACAAAGAGAAACAGAGACAGACCCGAGACAGAAAACAGCACACTTCAACACTTCTCCACTCACCCTGTGTGAATCAAGTTCCCTTTTAACAACCCCAGTCTCCCCCTTTCTGTTTCCCTCCACCCCCCCCCCACCTCCACACCAACACACCACTTGACTCCAGTGGACAGAGACGTTGACAGGCGACAGGAGAAACCTGACCCCTCTCCTCTGCCCTGCCCCCCCCCACCCCCCCCCCCCCCCCGGCTGGTTCAGTCAGTTCTTTGTCTGGCGTCTCTCTCTCTCTCTCTCTCAAATTTCAATCACAGACATAATGTATCAAGATATATTTTCCATGCTATCAATACAAGGAAAAAGTTAATCTGCAGTCAGTGATCAAGCATGATGAAATACTATATAAAAACAAATGTCTATATGATGGGCACATTGTTTAAGTATATATTCATTCAGTTTGTACTTGTTTTTGTTGTTGTTGTTGCTATGGATAACACAATGTTATATACAACCTCACCGATCCACCCTTCCCCATTGTATTGTGGCCCAAGGCCGATGTACATTACACTTTCTGAGTTCTGAGTTCTCTCTCTCTCTCTCTTTTCAAATATGCTGGCATGAAGTCCGAGGCATTTCTAAATATTTCTATGAAGGCGATTATTTTAATTTTCGCAGCAGTTCTTGTTTGATGACTGTGCCATGATGTCACGAATATTTCTCTTCTTCTTCTTCTTCTTCATTTCTGTAGTGTGAGGCGGTCTCTCAAGCCCTGAAATCTGCCTCCCCCTTCCGTCATCTAATTTCCCCCCAGCGGATGTGATGTAATGTGTATGGTACAATCGATACAGTTTGACACATCCTTCAAACCGACGCGGTATGTAAATTGTGGCAGTCGGCAGCTGAAGATGGACTGCACATTTCCATTGTCCGCTAGATCCAAATGTTCAGGAGCAATGTTCTCAACATACTTTTGTACAGATTAGAGTTATGAAAAGTCACCAAGAACATCAGCAATAAACTCGAAACATGCCAGAACAGTTTGGAGATGAGGTCTTTCAGTTTGATTGTACAATGGCGGAGATGGGTGGGGGTGAGACGGCGGTAGCATGGAAGGGTGTGTGTGTGTGTGTGGAGGGGGGGGACGGGGGTGGAGACGGTGGCAGCAACAAAAGTTTGAGGCTTCCAGTTCGGTGTCCAGTGTCCGCGTTAACTCTCTCCAACTCTCTCCATACGAGCGGCGAAAGAGACGACGTTAACAGCGTTTCACCCCAATTACCACCATCAAAATACTGCAAGCGGAAGGCTCTTATACTGAAGAGGTGAATGTTGACAAAGAATACCACAATTCTGACGACGGAAGCTAAAGGTTGGGTCATTCAGACACCCACTGGACATCCGAGGGGTCTGTGTAGAGGAGAAGAGAGGACTGGCCGTACTGAGTGAGT
>NC_134876.1:7125630-7138130 GCF_041734735.1 Babylonia areolata | reverse complement strand
CTATCTATCTATCTAGAAAAGATGAGATTTCTTGTACATTACATTACCTTATTCTATTGCTTTATTTTACTGTATTTTGTTATATCACATTTCATTACATTATTTGACATTTCACAGCACTTCACTGCGTTGCACTGCATGGCAAGACATGGCATAACGTGACGTGACGTACGTGACGTGACGTGACGTGGTGTTATATTATATCATATTGCATTACGTTATATTAGATTACATTATATCATGGAAGATTACATTACATTGTATCTTATCATTTTCTCTTCTATCATATACCACATCATGTCATATTATCATATCATATCGTGCCATATACATTCTGTCATTTTAAATTTTAATACTATTTTATTATTATTATTATTCTGATTATTTTTAAATCTGATATCATTGACTCACTTGTGTAAACAAAGTGAGTCTGTGTTTTAACCCGGTGTTCGGTTGTGTGTGTGTGTGTGTGTGTGTGTGTGTGTGTGTGTGTGTGTGTGTGTGTGTGTGTGTGTGTGTGTGTGTGTGTGTGTGTGTGTGTGTGTGTGTGTGTGTGTGTCCGTGGTAAACTTTAACATTGACATTTTCTTTGCAAATACTTTGTCAGTTGACACCAAATTAGGCATAAAAATAGGAGAAAATTCAGTTCTTTCCAGTCATCTTGTTTAAAACAATATTGCACCTCTGGGATGGGCACAAAAAAAAAGAAAAAAGAAAAAAAGAAGCCTAATTATATGCAAACTGCATTTACTCTTATATTTATATTTTTTGCATTCTCTAAACTTGGCACTTTGATCTGATATTCTGACCCAACAACAAGAGCAGTCATTATTATCATTTTTTGTTCAAACAGGAACTTCTTTTGCTAAGCATGGAAGTTTCATTTATTTTGCAAACGTTTTGGTGCAGATAGTAAAAAAGGGAAATTACTCTGTAATTAATGCTAGGGGACTTAATTCGCTTTAAACTGATCTTTCTCATCTTAAACATTACATTTTGAAATTATACACAATACATAAAAAGCTTGGATTTTTTTTTCCCCGTGTATCACAAGTGAGTCTTGAAGGCCTTGCCTCTCTTGTTTTTCATGTTGTGCAGGGATTTGGCCGACGATCCACGAGGGCGTGTGGGAGCTGGACTACCCTGCCCGCAACCTGTCCTCCTCCGTGATCACCTGGCCCTACAGACACCTGGAGCACATGGAGGAGATGGAGTCTGACGACTGCCTCACCGAACTCTTCGGCACCTCGGGGTGAGGGGGGGGGGGGGGGGGGGGGAGTGGCTGGGGGGGGGGGGGCGTGGAGGGGGTTGGTGGGCGTGTCAGTGTGTTCTTGTTGTGCCTCGTTGTTAGACGTTTCAACTGCACAAATAAGTAAGAAGATAAAAAAAAATAGGGTGTGTATTGATCGCCATGAATATATCTGTCTGTCTGTCTATCTGCATGCTTGTATCTGTGTGTCTGTTTCTCCCTCACATTGACTCCACACGTAAAAAGCAAGGATACGCAATCGGTTTATATTGTATCGGCTCAAACCTTTACATAAACAGTAATGCTCTAAAAACAAATCTTACGTGCTCACTGTCTTTTTCATATGAATTACGCATCTGTAGTCTGGAGCTGTGCTTCAGACATTCACCATAAGAAGCTAACTTCATCCACATGAGAGCAGCCAGAATAATGTCAGTTCATATGGATCAGTACGTACCTTGAAACTGAAACCGTTTCTTAAATGCTCAAGAGTCAAGTGTAAGATTCACTAACGCTTAAAAACAGCATATTCTATTAGTGATTTTTCATTATTTCTAGATTCATCGTATAATTATATGAACAGACTATAACATAAACGGGTACATCGGGATAGCACTACGTGTCAATAACGCCACGTGTCCTTGCCATTATTGAACGTTGTGGTAATGACATTTAGCGCAGCGCCAATGACACGACGCGCTAATGACCGTAGAAATACTGGCACGTAGCACTGTCAACACGTACCGCTAATGACACATAGCTCTGTCGACTTTCACCAACATAAACCAACCATCACAACATATAATAATAGTTCGAGCTGAAGTACAAATCAGTTTCTTTCAAGACGCGCCGTGTCCTATCCTCCTCCCTCAACAGCTGCCATTGTTTCAGATCCACACCTGTGTCCCCTGCGGACCAAAACTAAGGTCGGCTGCATGCTGCACGGACTTCACAGTGTGAATTCTGAATGCCAGGCAGACCTCTCCGATAGTCTGGAAGGGCACACACACATTGCCTGTAAGCAGGCAACAGATATGTCATCACAGAAACAGAGCTACTACCGCCAGGCATATTTTCTATTTTGGAACACCAGACGCCGTCTTTGGGGCTGGTTCTGAAATACCAGACAGTTCGTGCCAGTCCTGGGTAAAAAAAAGAAAGAAAGAAGAAAAAAGCCGAATAATTCCAGTTGGTTTATCCTCTGGGAACATGTGTAGAGCATTTGCACGTTAATACGTGCAGATCAATGAAAACTGAGCTATATGTTTGCCTGTCGGTAAAACACGTGTTTCATCGCTGTTTGGTTTGCATCAAATAATTTATGACTTCTTTGTCGTCAATCGGTTCTCTGTATCTACGTCAAGACAAGTGTTTAACAAGAGAGGCAAGGCCTTCAAGACTCACTTGTGATACACTAAAAAAAAAAAAAAAAAAAAAAAAAAAAAAAAAAAAATCCAAGCTTTTTATGTGTTGAGTATAATTTCAAAATGTAATGTTTAAGATGAGAAAGATATCAGTTTAAAGCAAATTAAGTCCCCTAACATTAATTACAGAGTAATTTCCCTTTTTTACTATCTGCACCAAAACGTTTGCAAAATAAATAAAACTTCCATGCTTAGCAAAAGAAGTTCCTGTTTGAACAAAAAATGATAATAATGACTGCTCTTGTTGTTGGGTCAGAATATCAGATCAAAGTGCCAAGTTTAGAGAATACAAAAAATATAAATATAACAGTAAATGCAGTTTGCATATAATTAGGCTTCATTTAAAAAAAAATTTTGTGCCCATCCCAGAGGTGCACTATTGTTTTAAATAAGATGACTGGAAAGAACTGAATTTTTCCTATTTTTATGCTTAATTTGGTGTCAACTGACAAAGTATTTGCAGAGAAAATGCCAATGTTAAAGTTTACCACGGACACACAGACACACAGACACACACACACACACACACACAGACAACCGAACACCGGGTTAAAACATAGACTCACTTTGTTTACACAAGTGAGTCAAAAATAAAATAGAACCAATAAGGTCCTTGATCTAAACGAAATGCTGACGCTTGAAATTCCCACCAACCGACAGCCACCGTGATTCAGAAACAGAGCCAGAAACAGACTTCGCGCTGTGAATACAAGCTGTCCACGAACACCGAAAGATTGCACTTCGCCTAAATCCGAAACCTGTCCCAATTTCTCACCAAACAGCACGCAGATACAGTGCACCCTGAGAACGAGGGTGAATTTCAAGATGGGAGAGGAGAGGTGTTTGGAGTGTGGGAGGGAGGGAGGAGGAGGCCGAGGCCGGTGAGGCAGGGTGGAGGGGGAGGGGGTGTTGGCGGCAGTGAAAGGAATGGGGAAAGGAAGTGGAAGGGGAAGACTGGAGGCAGAGTTAATTGTACAATGAAGCAACTCCAATCATTTACAAGGCAGACTTCTTGCCTGTTTCACATCATTAAGTCTGAGCACCATTATGAACGTTCAAAACACCAACAGCTATGAAAACTAAAAATCATGAAACGAGCAGACGGTCAGGCAGAGGGTAGGACACTTGTTGAGTAAAGAAAGAATCGCTCCCAGCAGACACGAGTTACTTTCCATCCCCACTCCCCCCTCCAATCAGCGCTCACACACACACACACACAGAGGACACCAGTCGAGCCGCAACATGGCCTCTCAATCGAATTATGTAAATCACGCTTTGCGAAACTGCTCCGAAGACCAGAGATATCACAAATCTGCCCATTTCTGCGGATTGACGAAAGCTGATGGCTCTACATCCCCACTTCAGCGAAAGCACCAGACCCCTGTCTTCCCGTGGCTTCGCCAGACATTAGCGATAGCTTTTTGCCTCCATTCCGGACTCATAGGTCGCCATTATTATGCAAATTGTGTCAGGTGGTGAGGGGATTGCAGCCAGTACTGCCACGCCTGTGGTGCTAAGCTGCAGCTCAGGTAGATAACAGCTCCGTGAATGGAATGACCATGATTGAAAACAGTGTTCCTATTTACTGTTTTTCCACCGGAAAAATGGAATGATTGTGATAGACAAATTCCGGTTCATGCTTGTTGTTAACACTGAACCAACGGTGCATGGTATGTGATCCACTCCTTTACCGAAATGACAGTCTGGGACCTAGTTTTGGAAATGATTTTTTTTTTCTGTTTTAGGATGAGCCAGCCCAATCTTTTGTCTGTGTGTATTTTGTCATAGACCTGCGTTTAATGAACTGCAAGACAGCTGACGGTACTCTCTCTCTCTCTCTTTCTCCCTCCCCCCCTCTCTCTTTAATCTGTTGACAGCTGACATCTCACTGTGATAAAATTGAGATCACATGTTCCTACATGTGATCTCAAATTTATCGGTCTCCATATTTTAGCTTGATTTCTTCCCCTTATGATCGTATTACGTTTGTTCAGAATCAAATACAACACCACTTAAAACTGTACAAGAAGTTACACTTGAACTTCAGAGTTATGGTGCTCTGATTTCGTATCGCGAAGGTTTAACAGTTTCAGTTTTCAGTTTCAGTAGCTCAAGGCGGCGTCACTGCGTTCGGACAAATCCATATACGCTACACCACATCTGCCAAGCAGATGTCTGACCAGCAGCGTAACCCAACGCGCTTAGTCAGGCCTTGAGAAAAAAAAGGTGAATAAATAATAGATAAGCTTACATAAATAAATAAATAAATAAATAATTATTATAATATAAAAAAGGTAGTAGTAATAATAATAATAAATAAATAAGACAACAATGATGATATATAAAGAAATAAATGTAAAACATGAAGACACACATTCATACATACACCCACACATGCATAACAGATATGCACCAAACATGCAGTTTCACAGATATGAAAGCACAGTCAAATGCATATAGACGTACATGAGCTCCAACACACACACACACACACATTACCCTGCACCTCCTCTACCCCCCTCCTCCACACACAAGGTTTAACAGCGGAGGGACAAAACCACAGTCAATTGTTTTGTCTGATGCCTGCTGTGTAATGTAGGAGAAAGGTTTTCTGTCCGCTGCACTGAGCCATCCTGAGAAGAGAAAGAGAACCATGGAGTTGCTGATAATATTGTTCAAAGACAGTGTTCACGTCACGTTTCTATACAGCAGCAGTACACACTTTATTTACAAAGCCCCGTTAGGTTACAGATGTAGCGTTTTGTCCTTAAAGCTGATTTTGTTTTCATTGGGTATGCCCTATATCAAAATTGAACTGACGTTGAAATCACACACACACACACACTTGATAACTGCATATTGTATAGTGATAATGATGATTGTAAAACAAAACGGTGGAAATAAAGTATGAAATTAAACAGATAAAAACACAACTGTCTGCTTCAGGAAGGGAAGACGACATTTTTTCCCCATCTGATCGATAGAAAGAGCGGCTATGTTGTTATGCTTCTAATCAGTCACGTCATCTCAAGAATTGTTCTGGAGAAAACTGAAAGGAAAAACACTTTATCATTATCAGTGATATTATGAAATGGTCGCGTCATTTCTATGTAAACCTATTCCTCCTCTCTTCCCTCCCTCAGCTCTGCTAACAGTCATTGGGGCGCATGTGAAGCACAGACGAACTGTCCACCAGATTCCTCTGAGCCTGTCGGTTGTGTGTCAAAGCCTGTGTCTCTGCAAATGGTCTTCCTGTCCATTTTGCAATGTTATCAGTTATTTTGCAATGTTATCAGTTATCAGTCATTTTGCAATGTTATCAGTTATCAGTCATTTTGCAATGTTATCAGTCCATTGATGTTGTTGTTTTCTGTCTTCCCCTCCAGCTTCTCCCTCAACAGTTTATATGTATTTTATGATTGAATATAAGACAGGCTTTTTATGGTTTTGTACAAGAAAATATGTGTATAACACACAACCTTAACAGAAAGGAAAAATTAAAGTCACGACCCATGTCGAGTGAAAAAAACAACAACACCTCTAACAGACACGACCACCATTTCCATCCCCCACCCCCGACCCCTTCACAAGGCACCAATGAGCTACAACATGGTGTCTCGATAGAGTTATGTAAAACACACACAAACCGTTGATGAAAAAGCAAGCAAGAGTCTCTAATCTACATATTTCTCGACGGATTCGCAGAACACTGATGGGTCTTCATCTCCATGATGCTGAAAGCGCCAGACCTCTGTTCACCGTTTCCCTTCCATGGCCAGACATTATCGGCAGCCTTTTTTGCGTCTGAAAGCCTCCTCAGCTGCCATTATTATGCAAATTGAGTCAGGTGGTTAGGGGATTCCAGCCAATCCTCTCACGCCTGGGGCGCTAAGCGGGAGAGCTCAGGCAGATTACGGCTCCGCGAAAGAAATGCGTTTGGCTGAAAACTGTCTGGACATTTTTTTTTCTCTCTCCTAAAATGGGTTGATTTTGGATGATAAATGTTGGTATCTGCTGTTGTGATCACCGAATGAATTGTGCATGGTCTGTTTTAAATTTTTTTTTTTTATCCCATCGCTTGATGGACAAATGTGCGCGCAAAGCATTAGAAAATCAATTACCACAGACTGTAACTTCTTAAAAATCGTTTTATAAAAATGTTTTGAATTTATATTATTCAAATACTCCCCCCCCCCAACGACACATTTACATTGACATAATTGTACTAGAACAAAAAGACATTAGGGACGAAAAATAAAAGAATACACGAACTGGGACTGTTTTTAGAAAATTGTTTCATAAGACATAACTAAGAATATGGATATATCCAGTTGACATATCCAAGCATCAACATACAGAATGATACACATAAATATACAGCGATAAAAAAGACACATGAATTGAAAGACAGCACACATGATCACAGAATAGAACGTCAAGTCTATAATGAGCCAAAGTACAACCTAAAACGTTTACTCAACCCTAAAATGTTTTGCTCTATATGTGTCTGTATACTGAAGTGTGCAAATCGAGCAGTTCAGAGAGCTAGATAAACGGTTTGTGCAATCTTCCATCTTTCACGTCTTTGATTGTTACTTTTCTTTTCCAACTCATGTCGCTCTTTAGGGCGAGGGCTACAGGAGGAAGAAAAAACCCGCTTGCTTTTCCTTATTTATTACCATCAGGAATAAAGGGAATGTTCTTACCAATCATATCAGCAACTGCTTATGATTATCACTCCCCATATCCTCGTACTTCAGATTATTTGTCAACCGCACAAACTATATTGTTGTATACCGTGTACTCCATTTATAAAGGACAATGACCTTATATGGCTAAACCATCCAAGCAACCATTAGTACCAACGCAGGGCATTCTCTCTATTCCACCAATCGCTTCCCGTTCTCCCTGTCACGTGCTCATCTCCCGAAAGCCACACTGATGGTCAGATCAGGGCCTGGGGTTAACGGGAAGGAAGGAAGATGGTCCCGAGGGACGTGTCAGGGAGGAGTTAGGCGACAGGGCACTTTGGGTACGCTGGTAAGGTGCGTGGGACAGGGGGTAAAGGGTAGAGGTACGAGTTAAAACCGGTACGTACCGTAAGTAAACACCGATTTACAAGTGTGGCGGTTCGGAAATATTTTTGATACAGTCCACTGGGAGTTGTTGAGTGTTTAGCCTTATCATGTTCCACACATAGTCATTATTTATGTAGATTTTCTCTCCCTACGATAAAAAGATGAGCAAAACGCATGCGTTTGTTTTTGATTCAGAGTCCACAACATGAATTGATTATCAGAGGAATAGTTCCTATTATTAGCGAGGGAACAACCAGACGAGTGAATGTGTGTTGACATTTGTCCAGAATTTGTGGAGAGTACTGGTGTGAAAATAACGGTTTAAAAACAACAACAACTGCACTGACAAAAAACCAGCAAACAAACAAACAAACAAAGAAAAAAAACAAACCCGAAACGTTAACGCATTGAGTAACACGTTGCATTTCTTGTGAAGAGAGAGACAGAGAGAGAGGGGATGAGAGAGTGTATGTGTGCGTGTGTGTGCGCGCGTGGTGTGTGTGCGTGGTGTGTGTGTGTGTGTGTGTGTGTGTGTGTGTGTGTGTGTGTGTGTGTGTGTGTGTGTGTGTGTGTGTGTAGATGTGCAATGCGGTTTGCTGACTGAAATGGAGAGGCACGTAAATTTCAGTAATCTGTATATTTGTATATAGCTATTTCCATTTAGTGCCATTTAATTTATCTTTTTATTTTCTATTCATTTTATTTGTTTGTTGTTTTCTTCTTATGTTGGACATGTGCTGCTGCCAAAAAGAAAATCTCTGTACCAAAGTATAGACAATAAAGTTTGTGTATTGTGTGTATTGTGTATTGTGTATTGTGTGTATTGTGTATTGTGTGTATTGTGTATTGTGTGTATTGTGTATTGTGTGTATTGTGTATTGTGTATTGTGTATTGTGTATTGTGTGTATTGTGTATTGTGTATTGTGTATTGTGTATTGTGTATTGTGTATTGTGTGTATTGTGTATTGTGTATTGTGTATTGTGTATTGTGTGTATTGTGTATTGTGTATTGTGTGTATTGTGTATTGTGTATTGTGTGTATTGTGTATTGTGTATTGTGTGTATTGTGTATTGTGTATTGTGTATTGTGTGTATTGTGTATTGTGTATTGTGTGTATTGTGTATTGTGTGTATTGTGTATTGTGTGTATTGTGTATTGTGTATTGTGTGTATTGTGTATTGTGTGTATTGTGTATTGTGTGTATTGTGTATTGTGTATTGTGTATTGTGTATTGTGTATTGTGTATTGTGTATTGTGTGTACTGTGTGTACTGTGTGTATTGTGTGTATTGTGTATTGTGTGTATTGTGTATTGTGTGTATTGTGTGTATTGTGTATTGTGTGTATTGTGTATTGTGTATTGTGTGTATTGTGTATTGTGTATTGTGTATTGTGTGTATTGTGTATTGTGTATTGTGTGTATTGTGTATTGTGTATTGTGTATTGTGTGTATTGTGTATTGTGTGTATTGTGTACTGTGTGTATTGTGTATTGTGTGTATTGTGTATTGTGTATTGTGTATTGTGTGTATTGTGTATTGTGTATTGTGTGTATTGTGTATTGTGTATTGTGTGTATTGTGTGTATTGTGTATTGTGTATTGTGTATATTGTGTATTGTGTGTATTGTGTGTATTGTGTATTGTGTGTTGTGTATTGTGTATTGTGTGTATTGTGTATTGTGTATTGTGTATTGTGTGTATTGTGTATTGTGTATTGTGTGTATTGTGTGTATTGTGTATTGTGTATTGTGTGTATTGTGTATTGTGTATTGTGTGTATTGTGTGTATTGTGTGTATTGTGTATTGTGTATTGTGTGTATTGTGTATTGTGTATTGTGTGTATTGTGTATTGTGTGTATTGTGTGTATTGTGTGTATTGTGTGTATTGTGTATTGTGTATTGTGTATTGTGTGTATTGTGTGTATGTGTGTATTGTGTACTGTGTGTACTGTGTGTACTGTGTGTATTGTGTGTATTGTGTGTATTGTGTGTATTGTGTGTATTGTGTGTACTGTGTGTATTGTGTGTATTGTGTGTATTGTGTGTATTGTGTGTAGTGTGTATTGTGTATTGTGTGTATTGTGTGTATTGTGTGTAGTGTGTATTGTGTATTGTGTGTATTGTGTATTGTGTGTAGTGTGTATTGTGTACTGTGTGTATTGTGTATTGTGTGTATTGTGTATTGTGTATTGTGTGTATTGTGTATTGTGTATTGTGTATTGTGTATTGTGTGTATTGTGTATTGTGTATTGTGTGTATTGTGTATTGTGTGTATTGTGTGTAGTGTGTATTGTGTATTGTGTATTGTGTGTATTGTGTATTGTGTACTGTGTGTATTGTGTACTGTGTATTGTGTGTATTGTGTATTGTGTACTGTGTGTATTGTGTACTGTGTATTGTGTATTGTGTGTATTGTGTATTGTGTGTATTGTGTATTGTGTGTTGTGTACTGTGTGTATTGTGTATTGTGTATTGTGTGTATTGTGTATTGTGTATTGTGTGTACTGTGTATTGTGTATTGTGTGTATTGTGCATTGTGTATTGTGTGTATTGTGTATTGTGTATTGTGTGTATTGTGTATTGTGTACTGTGTGTATTGTGCATTGTGTATTGTGTGTACTGTGTATTGTGTATTGTGTGTATTGTGTATTGTGTGTATTGTGTATTGTGTATTGTGTGTATTGTGTATTGTGTGTATTGTGTATTGTGTATTGTGTGTATTGTGTATTGTGTGTATTGTGTATTGTGTGTATTGTGTATTGTGTGTATTGTGTATTGCTCTGGTGCCAAAAATCGTCTCATCAATACGGTGTTCGCGTAAACCGCAAAGAAAGGGAACTAACTTCTACAGTATTTCCGGGCGTGTCCACACGTAATTTAAGAAAAAACCCTGTATATTTTCTGTGTTTTTTCGCATCAGTATGGCATGGAAGCCTGCCAAGACTGCAAACTCCCCAGGGCGTTGAATGGGTTAAAAACCGCTTTGATTTCCAAGCCGGTACCCAGCTGTTAGCTGCGGGCTGTTGAAAGAACGTGTAACGTGTGGTGGTGTTGGAGCACTCAATGTAGAGTGCAAAATTACCCTGTGCCATAAACACAGAAAATATGGAGTCTCGGGATAGCTGGAGATTCCCTTGTAATGTGTAGAAAATATGGCCTATCCTCACTCACTCACTCATTCCCTTGACCGCTGGGGTCGTTGGGGGGACATGAGGAAGATGTCATAGCTCGCCACGCCGTTCTGTTGGCAGCTGTCGTGAGGAGATCTGGCATCGTCATTTTGGTCCATTCCTTGACGTTGTCGGGCCAGCTCTTTCTCTGCCGCCCCCGTCTGCGCCCTCCCTCTACAGTCCCTTGCAGGATGGTTTTGGAGAGGGTGTTATGTCGTATGACGTGACCAAACCATGCCATCTTCCGTCGTTTGACAGTCGCCAGCAGTGGTTCTTGGGGCCCAACAAGGTTGGCCTATCCTACCACCGAAAATTAAAAGCAGTAAGGCCATGCATAACAGACCCATGACCTGGTCGCATTCCAGTGACGTGGGTGCTCTACCTAGCTGGTGCTGAAATACGACATTGGCGGTGAAAGGGTTAATGATGAGGGAAGGAGCAAAGGGTGGACAGAGACGTGGGGGATGCAGACAAAGCTGACAAACGATTCTGATCCCCTCAGCGCTATCAGAAATGAACGTGCATAACGCGTTCACTCACCTCGCTGACTGAGTTTCTGATTCGTCCTTCTGAACAGTTTGCAGAGTAGTGGGAAGACAACCAGCCACATGATCCTTCAGTGTTGGTCCGGCATCAGCTGTTGCTCTCCATCATATTCAGACCCAAGACAGAAATTTTCCCAGGTGTACACGTCTGAGCTTCATCACTTTTACAACCCTTTTCCACCACTAAGGCTTGCTTCAAGATGTCTCAATTTTGTCTTATTTATTTATTTAAAAATTATTATTATTATTTTATTATTATTATTATTACTACTACCTTTTTATATTATAATTATTATTTATTTATTTATTTATTATTATTATTATTTTATTATTATTATTATTATTATTATTATTATTACCTTTTTATATTATAATTATTTATTTATTTATTTATTTTTTTATTATTATTATTATTACTACTTTCTTAGATTATAATTATTATTTATTTATTTTATCATTATTATTTTATTATTATTATTATTACTACCTTTTTAGATTATAATTATTTATTTATTTATTTATTTATATATGTAAGCTTATCTATTATTTATTCACACTTTTTTTTCTCACAAGGCCTGACTAAGCGCGTTGGGTTACGCTGCTGGTCAGACATCTGCTTGGCGGATGTGGTGTAGCGTATATGGATTTGTCCGAACGCAGTGACGCCTCCTTGAGCTACTGAAACTGAAACTGAAACTCAATGATGTCCCGAGGCCAATTGACATCTGAACAAAAGCAGTATGGTCAGTGATCCTTTATGACATGTTGCTTCTACTCTTTGAAAGCCGATGTCTGAGAATGCTAGGGAAACATCTTCTCTCGCACTCTTCAAGAAAGAAGTAAAAACATAATACTTACATTGTTAGCCTTTTTATACTTTGTTTTTCGTTGAAATTTCTGAAATGGTTTTGTGTGTGTGTGTGTGTGTGTGTGTGTGTGTGTGTGTGTGTG
The DNA here is from genome assembly GCF_041734735.1 of Babylonia areolata. Lineage (NCBI taxonomy): Eukaryota > Metazoa > Mollusca > Gastropoda > Neogastropoda > Buccinidae > Babylonia > Babylonia areolata. The sequence goes on along the minus strand of NC_134876.1, from coordinate 7,125,712 downwards.
TTTTGCAGGAAAGCAAATGAAACCTGTGTGATATCGGACTCATGCTGGGACAAAATGACAAAGCTGGGCTATCACATGTACT
>NC_134876.1:7115630-7120630 GCF_041734735.1 Babylonia areolata | reverse complement strand
AAAATCTCCCCCCTTTACCCACCAGGTGCACCGAGATTCGAACCCAGGACCCTCAGATTGAAAGTCCAACGCTTTAACCACTCAGCTATTGCGCCCGTCATGATGACAAAACAATGTTCTCCGTGGACTTACATGTAACTGAGGCCTGTGGAAATCTATGAAAAAAAAACACAACAAAAAAAAACACACACACACACACAAAACCCCCCACAAACAACAAAATACGACGAGGACAATGATGTTGATGACGATGATCACGACGACGACGACGACGACAAAGAAGATGTTGACGATTCTGTCGTTGTTGTTGCTGCTGACGATGGTGACGACTATGACAGACGATGCTAAACGCTGTGACGAAGCTGATGATCGCTGCTTGTTGTTGCCTGCCAGCCGGACTGTGCGGCATGTACGGGTACTGGCAGTTCTTCCGCTACTCCTGGCTGGACAGGATTCTGGGCTGGCAGGACACGGAGGCTGGCTGCTACCGTAACGGCAACTGGCCCTACTACCTGGACGGTCAGTTGGATCACCCGTGCTCTCTCTCTCTCTCTCTCTCTCTCTCTCTCTCTCTCTCTCTCTCAATCAGTGTCCTGATTTTTTTTTTTTTTTTTTTTGGGGGGGGGAGGCTTGGGAGGGGCTGGTTTTTTGGGTTTTTTTGGTGGTTTTTTTGTTGTTGTTTTTTTGTTTTTAGGGGGGATGGTTTGATCTTTTTCCTTCATGACATGATGATGTTTGTATCATGATTATGTAAATGTACATGTTTATTATGTAGATGTACATGTTTAAATGTGAATGTGAATGTCATGTCTTTATTTCTTCATCTCTTTGCTACTTTGTGGATGTTTTGGTTCATATTCAATTTCCATTTGCCCTGAGGGCTGGATGAAAAAAAGCACATGTATGCTTATTCCACTTCCCTCAATAAAAAACTTCGTTCGTTCGTTCGTTCGTTCGTTCTCTCTCTCTCTCTCTGTGTAATTGCTACCATTTTGTTTCAAGGAAAGAACTTTTGTTTTGTTTCAATATTTGCTTTCAGCATTTTCACAATCGTTTATTCTAAATGGTTTGTCATGCAGTGAAAGCATGTTGACGCATTCAATAATGTGTGTCATCGTGTTTTACATTTATTTGCTTATTTATCATCATTGTTGTCTTATTTATCTATTTATTTATTTATTTATGATTATTACTACCACTACCCCCCCTTTTTATATATTATAATTATTATTTACTTATTTATGTACGCTTATCTATTATTTATTCACCTTTTTTTTTCTCAAGGCCTAACTAAGCGCGTTGGGTTACGCTGCTGGTCAGGCATCTGCCTGGCAGATGTGGTGTAGCGTATATGGATTTGTCCGAACGCAGTGACGCCTCCTTGAGCTACTGAAGCTGAAACTGACGCATTCACCCATGTCATATGGACCTCATGGCCAACGCCACATAAGCGTCAAGGCGTCTTTCTCTCTCTCTCTCTTTCTTTCTTTTTCTCTCTGCGTCTGTCTCTATCTGTCTGTCCGTCTCACGGTCTCTTGCTCGCTCTCTCTTTTTCTGTTTTTGGGGGGGTTTGTGGTCGAAGTAAGGAGGGTGAATAGAACAGAATAGAATAGAATAGAATAGAATAGATTTTATTGTCATGAAACCGTAAGGGTGTGTGTGTGTGTGGGTGGGGCGGGGGTGGGGTGGGAGGACAATAGGGAGGGGGGGGGGAGGGGGTGAGGAGCTATATTCATGGTCATGCTGCTACCTCTCCGTTTCCACACACCGCTTTTTTTTTTCTTCTTCAAGATAAACAGAAACCATTTTTGTTCTTTGTTTTGGGGGTGGAAGGGGTTTATTTTGTGGGGTTGATTGATTCACTTGTTGTTTGATTTTTTAGTGTTGTTTTTGTTATTGATCTTGTTGTTGTCCTTGTATGTTATTGTCATTATTGTATATTGGCATTATAATTGTCATTTTATTACTACCAGTAGTAGTAGTAGTAGTAGTTGTAGTAGTTACAGTAGTAGTCACAGTGGCAGTATCATCATCATCATCATCATCATCATCATCATTTATGCTGTTCCATACGCGACCATCCATTTCAGAAGCGTTACCCCCCACGCAACTCACCCCTAGCCCCTAGTCTGGGGAATACAGCTAAAAAGAAAAAGAAGAAGAAGAAGAAAACAACAACAACAACAACAACAAAAAACCAGGAAACAAATAAATACATACACACCGCATGCCAGACAACAACAACAAGAACACCCCCCCCCCCACATCGCCCACACACAAAAAAAGATAACAAAAATGATAAATTGGAAGGAATTGCAGTACTGTCCACAAGCAAGACACAGAAAAAGCATTGTGTTCACGTGTATGCGGACACACGTGAGTGAGAGAGAGAAAGAAAAAAAGTGAGGAAGAAAACGGGAGATAGCCAAGGAGAAAGAGAGAGAAGGAGTGACAGAGACGAGAGAGAGAGAGAGAGAGAGAGAGAGAGAGAGAGAGAGAGAGAGAGAGAGAGAACAAGAACAAGAACAAACCTTTAATCTCCAGGCCTCCGGCCCGTAGAAAGAGGTCAAAAGTACACAATATGGTGATCACTCAACCACAACAAAATGTAAAATACGTACTAACTTAACCTGTAGAACAAAAGAGCTTCTCGTGCATAGTAAATTAATTCTAACTTTCATCATTGTTGTCACAGAATTCCTGTCGTATCTTCAGGGCATTAAATATATAAATGCAGAGTTTACGAATACTGTAAACTGAACCATTCTTCATCAAGTGAACATACGATTGACCTTCAGAGTTCAGATGTTTTTGCCGCAGGTTATTGTAAAGGACACAATTGTTCATAAAATGGTTTTCATCTTCGATTACATTACAACGTTTACATGCGTAATTTGAATTACATTTGAATGTTCTTCTAAAAAAATGATCCATTTATTGAGAGAGAGAGAGAGAGAGAGAGAGAGAGAGGGGGGGGGAGAGGGAGAAAGAGAAAGATGATGATAATACGGATAATTATGCATCACCTATCCTCGGTCTAAGACCAAGCTCTAAGTCGCTCTACAAACATGAGGGCATTTGCACAACAGGCTGCCTGCCTGGGCTGAGCCGACCGACAGCTCCCACTGGGCGATCATCATGCGTTTCCTGTGTCATTCAATTGGGTTTCAGTCACGCACACATATACACTCATACAGCCATGTAACATGTTACGTGTTTGGTCGTTTTGCTTATTTATCCCGCCATGTAGGCAGCCATACTCTGTTTTCGCGGGTGTGCATGCTGGGTATGTTCTTGTTTTTCCATAACCCACAGAAAGCTGACATGGATTACAGGATCTTTGACGTGTGTATTTGATCTTCTGCGTGCGTGTATATACACACGAAGGGGTGCCTACCAGCAGGCTGCACATATATTGACCTGGGAGATCGGAAAAATATCCGATACATGGGGACTAACAGAGACATGGACATCGATAATACAACGTTTTTCTTTCAATTAGATAACTGGTCAGTAACTGGTTACTGTTGAATGTACACACAACTAGACTTTACATTAAATATTGCTCTAATAGCATTCCATAAATAACCGCCAGAATATATGAGGCTTGTCTTAGAAAGATCAATTCTTGGCCGAGGCAAATGTGTTGGTTTTTTTATGTGTGTGACGCTAATCATTTGGTGGAAAATATCTCATGAGTGAAGTCGGGGCACAACCTGATATTTTGTACATAAATGTGGCTTTCTTATATCTAAGTTTTAATGTCACTGGCAATATGTCAAGTTTTACGTAATACGAAACGGATAAAGATGAAGATTATGGAATAACCAATTTGAGAGCACGCATGTGAAGACTTAAAAGTGGTTTTAGGATGTTATCACTCGCTGAATCCGAGTCTAGGCATAGTTTGGGATTAAGATTGTAGAAGGACTAATTTGAGAGCACGCACATGAAGACTTAAAGAGTGGCTTTAGGATGTTATCACTCGCTGAATCCCGAACAGTCGAGGCATAGTTTGGGATTCAGCGAATGGTAATATCCTTGAACCACTCCTAAATCTTCACAGAGAGAGAGAGAGAGAGAGAGAGAGAGAGAGAGAGAGAGAGAGAGAGAGAGAGAGAGAGAATATATATGTGTGTGTGTGCGCGCGCGCGTGTATGTGTGTATGCATGTGCGTGCGCGCGCGCGCGCGCGCGCGCGTGTGTGTGTGTGTTAGTCCGACAGATGGACATGGGACACCAGAGACTGAGACAAACTAACCGAACCTTTAACTGACTCACTCAGTACGGCCAGTCCTCTCTTCTCCTCTACACAGACCCCTCGGATGTCCTGTGGGTGTCTGAATGACCCAAGCTTTAGCTTCCGTCGTCAGAATTGTGGTATTCTTTGTCAACATTCACCTCTTCAGTATAAGAGCCTTCCGATTGCAATATTTTGATGATGGTAATTGGGGTGAAACGCTGTTAACGTCGTCTCTTTCGCCGTTCGTATGGAGAGAGTTAAACAAATCTACAACAACGAACCCTCCTCTTCCAATGCAACCTGCAAATTCCGCAGTTCAGACGCATCCCCTACCCTCACCCCAAAGCCACTGATGACTTCAGTTTGCACATTGACTGAAAGTCTTCAAAAACAAGATAGCAGACTGAAATAATGTCAAACTCGAATAAAAATGTTTATCAAAAAAATAGCGGCGCTGTTTTAACTCACTAAGTACGGCCAGTCCTCTCTTCTCCTCTACACAGACCCCTCGGATGTCCAGTGGGTGTCTGAATGACCCAACCTTTAGCTTCCGTCGTCAGAATTGTGGTATTCTTTGTCAACATTTACGTCTTCAGTATAAGAGCCTTCCGCTTGCAATATTTTGATGGTGGTAATTGGGGTGAAACGCTGTTAACGTCGTCTCTTTCGCCGTTCGTATGGAAAGAGTTAAAAACAAGATAGCAGACTGAAATAATGTCAAACTCGAATAAAAATGTTTATAAAAAAAGTAGCGGCGC
>NC_134876.1:7110630-7113130 GCF_041734735.1 Babylonia areolata | reverse complement strand
CGCCAAGTGCGTGCTGCACACGGGACCTCGGTTTGTCGTCTCATCCGAAAGACTAGACGCTCAGTTTGATTTTCCAGTCAAACTTAGGAGAAAGGGCGAGAGCGGGATTCGAACCCACACCCTCACGGACTCTCTGTATTGGCAGCTGAGCGTCTTAACCATTCTGCCACCTTCCTCCTACAATGAAATGCAATGCAAACATAGATAACAAATATTCATCGACAACCGACTGGGAAGTTCAGATTTCTATCGGTTCTGAATGTCGACTGCACATCCTTGCGGCTGGCGTAGAAAGACAAATGTTTCTGTGCTACAAACTTGAAAACAAACAAGACAAACTGCAGCTTCATTCCGGAATAAATCCAGCTGCTGAAGATACCATGAAGAACGATGCGACTCCACAAGTGTATGCTGGGAGGATATGCGATTCGGGCTCGTTTGACACCGTAATTTAGAATACTATTGAATAGCTGATTTCTTTTTTTTTTTTAATCACATGATCACGTTTAACTCACTCAGTACGGCCAGTCCTCTCTTCTCCTCTACACAGACCCCTCGGATGTCCAGTGGGTGTCTCAATGACCCAACCTTTAGCTTCCGTCGTCAGAACTGTGGTATTCTTTGTCAACATTCACCTCTTCAGTATAAGAGCGTTCCGCTTGCAATATTTTGATGATGGTAATTGGGATGAAATGCTGTTAACGTCGTCTCTTTCGCCGTTCGTATGGAGAGAGTTAATTACTGTGTGACAGCATTTGTCTATCGTCCGTGATTGCTGTATGTGTGTTTCACTTCAATTATTCTATGACCGCTGTTTGCATGTGTGTGACTTTGATTAGTGTATCGTATGTGTTGTTTACTGTGAGTTAACATTTGTGCATTTCATGCTTTTAAAGTACACATACTGAATGATTGTGATTCTCACGTATTGTTTTTGTTTTGTTTTTGTTTCTCTCTGTGTGTGTGTGTGTGTGTGTGTGTGTGTGTGTGTGTGTGTGTGTGTGCGTGTGTGTGCGTGTGTGTGCGTGTGTGTGTGTGTTTACACAACAGATTATATTATCTTATCGGAGATAGACATTCTGCATAGCGTCGTAAGTGATGAATACATTCACCGACTTTAAACAGTTCCACTACAAATCGGAAAAAAAAAGTTTTGTTTTGTTTCTTTTTTCCTTGTTTCGACATGACTGGCCGCATGAAACGCAAGTTGATATATTATCCAAACCAAACTCTGTCCCTGTCTCTCTGTCTATCCCAGTGGTTGTCTTATTAATCAGTCACTTTTTTCTTCTTTTCTTACCGGCGCACCACTTTTATACAGACCCCTGAATTCTTCTCTCTCTGTTTCTCTGTCTCTTTGCCTCAGTCTCCCCCCCCCCCTCTCGCTCACTCTGTTTCTCTGTCTCTGTCTGTCTCTCTGCACAATAGCCGAATAGTTAAAGCGTTGGACTTTCAATCTGAGGCTCCTGAGATCGAATCTCAGTAACAGCGCCTGGTGGCTAATGGGGGAGATTTTTACAATTTCACAGGTCAGCGTAATGTGCAGAACTGCTAGTGCTAGCGCCTGAACCCCCTTCATGATGATACGCACGCTGAAGATCAAATACGCACTTTAAAGATTCTATAATCCATGTCAGCGTTCGGTGGATTATGGAAACAAGAACATACCCAGCGTGAACCCCCCACACCCCCCGAAAACGGTGTATGGCTGCCTACCTGGAGGGGTAAATAAACTTCTTCTTCTCCAGCGTTCGCAGGCGGTAAATAAACAAAACGGTCATACACGTAAAATGTTACATGTCTGTCTGAGTGTGTATGTGTGCGTGCCTGAAATCTAATTGAATGAAACAGGAAACGAATGATGAGCACCCAGTGACAGCTGTCAGTCGGCTCTACACAGGTAGGCAACCCGTTGTGGCTGTAAAGCGCTTAGAGATTGGCTCCGTCCGAAGATAGGCGCTATATAAGAATCCTGATTCATTCATTCATTCATTCTCTCTCTCTCTTTCTCACACACACACACACATGCACGTATGCATGTGCGCCTATATACATACACACGCACACACGAATGCACACACGCACACGCCTTCTCACCCCCATCCCCCCGCACCCCCACCCCCACCCCCAGAGAGAGAGAGAGAGAGAGAGAGAGAGAGAGAGAGAGAGAGAGAGACTTGAAACTTGAAATATTTTATTGTCATTGCCTACAAAAAGGTCTTTTGGACAAGGTTTGGTTGTTTTTTTTTTTTTTTTTTTTTTGGGGGGGGGGGGGGGGGGGGGTTGCGGGGGGGGGGGGGGGGGGGGGGTAACACTTGTTTCAATGCCAACTGCTCATATTTCCCATAATGATCAAATGAATTGTAAACACTGAAGATGAATACAGATTAGTAGCACTGTTACAACATAATATGCAAAGAAATGTAACAAACAAACAATCAAACAAGAAACAAGTAACAAAAACAACATACATGAAATACTTGGAGATTTACCATCCATT
>NC_134876.1:7100630-7105630 GCF_041734735.1 Babylonia areolata | reverse complement strand
AAAACAAACAAGAGAGGCAAGGCCTTCAAGACTCACTTGTGATGAATTAAGTCCCCTAGCATTAATTACAGAGTAATTTCCCTTTTTTACTACCTGCACCAAAACGTTTGCAAAATAAATAAAAATTCCATGCTTAACAAAAGAAGTTCCTGTTTGAACAAAAAAATGATAATAATGACTCCTCTTGTTGTTGTGTCAGAATAAGAGGTCAAAGTGCCAAGTTTAGAGAATACAAAAAATATAGATATAACAGTAAATGCAGTTTGCATATAATTAGGCTTTTTTTTTGTGTGTGTGCCCATCCCAGAGGTACAATATTGTTTTAAACAAGACGACTGGAAAGAACTGAATTTTTCCTACTTTTATGCCAAATTTGGTGTCAGCAGACAAAGTATTTGCAGAGAAAATGTCAATGTTAAAGTTTACCGCGGACACACAGACACATGGACACACACACACACACACACAGACAGACAACCGAACACCGGGTTAAAACATAGACTCACTTTGTTTACACAAGTGAGTCAAAAACAACACAAAAAGAAAAAAAAAAAAGGAAAGAGAGAGAGAGAGAGAGAGAGAGAGAGAGAGAGAGAGAGAGAGAGAGAGAGAGAGAGAGAGAAATGTTATCACCATCATGACTGTCAATTTGGAAAACAAGACCAACAACTCGTGTCGTCCTGTGACCGGTGTTTCCCCCAAACTACAGTTTTCTCCCCTGTTCAGGGTGGGGGGGGGGGGTGGGGGTGGGGGGTGGGGGTGGGGGTGGGGGGTGGGGGTGGGGGGGGGGGGGGGGGGGGGGGGGAAGTCCTCAAGAAACACCAGTTGCGGGAACTCTTACCGAGAAACCAACACCGGTACCGGCACCAGGGTCAACGGAATGCTGTGACAAGCTGCAGGGGTGTGTATTGTATCAACAATAATAGTGTCTTTCTACCGCGCCCTTCATTTCAAAATAGACTGCAACAATGCTCAAGGCACATAAAGTTCAGATCAGTTGCTCACAGTACAGAGGCATCGCTGCGTTCGGACAAATCCATAAACGCTACACAACATCTGCTAAACAGATGCCTCACACGAGTGAATTATAATGAATATATATATATATATATATATATATATATATATATATATATATATATATATTTTTTTTTTTTTTTTTTTTCGCCAAAGAAAAAAAAAGTCCTAATCACAAGTGAGACTTCTATGACCTACTTGCAATAGCCGAGTGGTTAAAGCGCTGGACTTTTATCTGACGGTCCTGGGTTCGAATCTCGGTGCACCTGGTGGGTAAAGGGTGGAGATTTTTCCGATCTCCCAGGTCAACATATGTGCAGACCTGTTAGTGCCTGAACCCCCTTCGTGTGTATGCGCACGCAGAAGATCAAATACGCACGTTAAAGATCCTGTAATCCATGTCAGCGTTCGGTGGGTTATGGAAACAAGAATATACCCAGCATGCACACCCCCGAAAACGGAGTATGGCTGCCTACATGGCGGGGTAAATAAATTAAGAAAAAAGAAACGGTCATACACGTAAAATGTTACATGTCTATCTGAGTGTGTATGTGTGTGCGTCTGAAATCTGATTGAATGACACAGGAAACAAATGATGAGCGCCCAGTGGCAGCCGTCATTGATCTCTGACCGAGGATAGGCGCTATAGAAGTATCCACATCAATCAATCAACTTCGGCCACTCACATTTCTATGAATGGATTTTGAGCTGCTCTCTTAGTGGAGAGGGTGTCACCCCAGTCCAACGCTCGTTTTTTTAAAATGGTATAAATATTTCATGGGATTTTGATATTTCACTCGGATTTTTTTTAAAGGTCGATAGAAGACCCATTGCATTCAACCTAGAATGATAATAAAATCAAACTGATAATACTCTATTCATCCACAAATAATTTAATTCGTGCAATCACATGCACGTCATCAACACAAACACAATCTGATCAGGCACACCATAAATGAAATTTTAACTAGTGAAAAAAAAAAAAAAAAAAAATCAAAATCAGACAATGTATTGTTGAACATCAATAATTATATACACATGAAAACATCCCCCAAAAATAAATCAATATTTTGCGGTAACAATTTCACACACACACACAGACACACACACAGACACACAGACACGCACGCACACACACACACACACACACACACACACACACACAGACACAGACACAGACACACACACTACAATGCAACAATTTGCATTTTCACGGACACCACACAGACACACACACACACACAGACACACACACACACACACACACACACACACACACACACCACACACACACACACAGACACAGACACACACACTACAATGCAACAATTTGCATTTTCACGGACACCACACAGACACACAGACACACACAGATACACAGACACACAGACACACACACACACACACACACACACACACAGACACAGACACAGACACACACACTACAATGCAACAATTTGCATTTTCACGGACACCAGTCCCGAGCACTATAACGAGAGGGAACAGAAACAGTGCTGACATCCTCCGGCACCCTAAGCTTTCTTCTCAGCAGGCTTTTTTCTTGTTTGTATTTCTTAACCATTTGATAAAAAAAAAAAGTTTGTTTAATGTAACAGCAACGACTTTTAGTACATCATACACATATCTCCCTTAGGCATTGCCGCTGATCGCTACAAATAATGTATTCCCACTAGTCCTCAATTATTTGATAGAAAATAGACAAACCTTATTGTCAGTATCAGTGCCAGTGTCACTATCAGTATCAGTAACTCAAGGAAGCGTCACCGCGCTCGGACAAATCCATATTCGCTACACCACATCTGCTAAGCAGTAACCCAACGCGCTATATCAGGCCTTGAGAAAAAAAAGAAAAAAAAGAAAATAAAGATGAATACATAGATAAAAATATATAGATAAATAAATGAATAGATAATTCTTTAAAAAAAAAAAAAAAAAAAAAGAAAAAAGAAAAAAAGTAATAATAATAAATAAATAAACATGAAATAAAAAGACAATAATGATAACGGATAAACAAACAAGCAAATAAATGTAACACACACAGACACAAACACACGCGCGCGCGCGCACATACACACACACGCACACACATGCACAACAGATATGCAAAAAACAAAAAAAGTAGTTCCACAGACACGAATACACAGACAAAAGTGCACAGGCCCACCTTCACACAAAAGCACACGAGCCCCGACACACAAACACACACACACACGCACGCGCGCGCGCGCGCGCGCACACACACACACACACACAGACACTGACACATACACACCATCTCCTAAATCACCCTGCACACCCCCTCACCCCCGACACACGCTCATTTCTAGGCTACATATCGCACACACACACACACACACACACACACACACACACACACACACACACACACACACATATATATATATATGCACACATGCACGTTCCAATATTCCGTTGCTCCCACAATACAAACATGCATACACACACACCCTATCTTTTACACACACTAACACGCACGCGCGCGCGCGCGCGCTCGCGCGCACGCAGAAGTTTGAAGCCCCACGACGCACATACCCCAAAGCCCTCCAACCCAGCACCCCTACCCCCACATCCACCCCCCCCCCCCCCCGACACAAACCCCCATAAGCAAATACACACATGTATGTGCTCGCACGTGCACATAGCTCTCCTAACACTGCGTACACTTACACACTTGCGCTCACACACACGCACGCACGCACACATACACACAAACACACCGCCCCCCTTCCCCACCCCCCGCGCGCGCGCACACACACACACACACACACGCTGCCACTGATTGGCCGCAAGATGGGTAGGAAAAGATCTCTGATGCCAGGAACGTGGCATCTAGCGTGTTGCACAGTCTGCTGTATGTGGTAAAGCCCAGAGAGACTGTTCCGTTCTGAAGAAACTGTCAGCTTCCCATTGTGTAAGAAAAAAAGAAGAGAGAGAGAGAGAGAGAGAGAGAGGGGGGGGGGGGGGGGCGGAGGGGGAGAAAAAGAAAAAGTTACTGGGAAAAGGACATGTTAAAACGCCAACAAGACAACTTGCGTCTTACCTGAAATCCGTGCAGCTGACAGGGGTGGGTCTTACCTTAAATCCGTGTACTTCATGGTACCTTCCAAGGCCGACTCTGCAATCATGTCCACAAAGGTTTTCCAAGGTATCCACACACGGATTGCTGGAATCACGCACACAATCCATTGTTCGATAACCTCTCCCGGCAGAGTTCAGCAAAATATGTTTCCGTGATACCCCCACGCACACACATAGCACAGATACTCGGGTCTCTAAGATTATTAAAATCTATCACCCGCCAGTCTGTTTAGAGTGAAACACCCCCTGGTACCAGATGTGCAGAAAAGATGGCGTTTAATTAAGAATATTAGCTGGGGGTTTCCCTGTGTGAAGTGAACGAAGTGTGACCAGTCCTACCACCGAAAATTAAGAGCAGTAGGTTTGTAAATGATAGCTGGTCCATGATCTGGTCGCATTTCAGCACCATTGCTAAAACCCGACACTGGCGGTGAAGTTGATTTTAAGACGCTGGGGAACTCGCTGCTCTGATCTGGTCAGTACCTCATTGTGCATTGCGACTCCTGCCTTTTTTGTGAACTCCTAGTGCAAATACAGGTAAGACGACAGCACGTGCATTGCATGCATTCTGACTTACTGTCACGCCGTATGTGCGTGCATATGTTCGTGTGTGTGTGTGTGTGCATGTGCGCGCGCGCGGAGAACGGGCTTTTTCTTACGAAGGGAGAGAACCAATTATGCATCGAGCAAACAGGTAATTGGGGTAACATCTCTCGATGCGCTCTCTCTCTCTCTCTCTTTCTTCTCTCTCCTGGATTCAGTCAGTTGTGGTGGATCATTGTCTGATTAACTGCAAAATTCGTCCTTTGAGCTTTCAATGTGAACATGATGATGTTCATTGAAAATGTAGGAATCATGGAGTT
>NC_134876.1:7088130-7090630 GCF_041734735.1 Babylonia areolata | reverse complement strand
ACCAGGGTGACCCCTTCACCTCGTAGGTCAGCTTCTCTCTCTCTCTCTCTCTCTCTCTCTCTCTCTGTGCTCCTTCCGTGGCAGGAGACAATGACAAATCAGTACGCCTCACTGAACACTCAGTGATTGCAGTACAGCAGCCTTCTCTGTGTGTGCGTGCTGCTGCTGCTGCTGCTACTGCTGCTGCTGCTGCTGCTGCTGCTGTGTGTGTGTGTGTGTGTGTGTGTGTGTGTGTGTGTGTGTGTGTGTGTGTGTGTGTGTGTGTGTGTGTTTTGTGTGCTTTGTGTCTAATTATCACTCACAACTATTAAATTGTACAGCGCTCTGAGAGATCTGAAAGCGCTATAGAAATGTACTAATTATTATTATTATTAGTAGTAGTAGTAGTAGCAACAGCGGCAGCAGTGATGATAATAATAATAATAATAATAATAAGTATTTACATGGCGCTGAATCTTGTGCAGAGACAAATCAAAGCGCATTCACACCAGTCATTCACACGCATGCATAACTAACTCTAAACTTGAGAAACTGAAGTCAAAGAAAAGGCAGGGGAGGGAGGCTATCTTGAAAAGAGGTGGGTGTTAAGGTCAGACTTGAAAGAGCTGAGTGAGGAGACTTGACGAAGCGGAAGAGAAGGTTCATTCCAAATGAAAGGTCCAGACACAGAAAGAACGGCGGCCGACAGTGGAATAGGTAAGCTCAAACAGAGTGGATCCGAAGCCATTCGTAGAGAGCGAGATGGGGTGTAGAGGTGAAGGCAGCCACAGAGATAGGAATGGACAGTTTTGTGAATACATTTATAACAGAGAGTGCAAATCTGGTACTTTATTCTGTGTGAGACAGGGAGCCAATGGAGATGATGCAAAAGAACTGTGATGTGCTCAGATCTTTTCTTTCTGAGGACAAGTCGGGCAGCAGATGCACTGCCAAGTTTGATTGTCAGTTCTGATGGAAGAAAGTTTTTGTTTAGTTCCGATGATGACTGCTTCGGTTTTGTCTGCGTTCAATTGTAATTCATTTAGAGTCATCCAGTTTTGAATGTCCAGGAAGCAGTCAGATGTTTCTTGCAAGAACGAGGACGAATTTTCAGGGGTATCACTTTTTTTTTTAAAGTTGAGTGTCATCAGCATAAGAATGATGACTGACATTGTGGCGGTTGATAATTTCAGCGAGAGGAGCAGTGTACAGTGTGAAGAGCACATGGCCTGAAACAGATCCCTGTGGGACTCCGTGTTCGACTTTAACGGATTCAGACTGACAATTATCAACTATGACAGACTGGAATCGGTCGGTGAGATATGATTTGAACCAACTGAGAGCAGTGCCATTGATACCAAATGTAAAATGAAGACGGGAAAGAACGATTGAATGGTCTATCGTGTCAAACGCGGCTGACAAGTCGAGAAGAGTGAGAAGGGAAATGTTTCCTAAGACGCTAGCAGTAGATTGTTCAGGATGTGAAGGAGAGTGGTTTCAGTGCTGTGGTCAGCATGGTAGGCAGACTGAACAGGGTGGAAGAGATTGTTGAAACAAAGTAGTCGCAGTCGTCGTCGTAGTAGTAGTAGTAGTAGCAGCAGCAGCAATAATAGTAGTAGTATCGACAGGTTGTGGAACCTGTCATCATCATCATCATCATCATCATCATCATCATCATCAGCAATCTCCTCCTCCTCCTCCTCATGGTCATGGTGACAGTGCTGACCTGCTAGCACCCCGGCCATGTAGACCATAAAAATGCGGAAGCTGCCATGGACCATTTCCAGAGGGATGCCCACCACCACCTGCACGATCACGTTGAACAACAGGTGCACGTACCTGCAACACACACACACACACACACACACACACACACACACACACACACACACACACACACACACATAGTTATCATTATATGTATTGCATGGACAGGCAGGCTCTGTGTGTGTGTGTGTGTGTGTGTGTGTGTGTGTGTGTGTGTGTGTGTGTGTGTGTGTGTGTGTGCGTGTGAGTGTGTGTGCAGTCTGGTGTTGTTAGATTTTGTGTGTGTATGTATGTGTGTGTGTGTGTGTGTGTGTGCGCGCGCGCGAGCAGATATAGCAACAGACAGATAAACAGACAAAACTACGCATAGACTGCAAATAAGAAGAACAAGAAGACTTCGCAGAACATTAACTCATTCAAATACATTTCGACAACTAGCCAGTCAAAAGACAGACCACCCACAGACAGACCGACACACACACACACACACACACACACACACACACACACACACACACACACCACACACACACACACACACACACAGAGGTAGATATCTACCCGGCGTGCAGCAGCATGTAGAGCAGGAACCGCCACAGCTCCAGCCTGCGGTCAGGCCGGTAGATGAAGATGGAGTGGACAGGGAGCGGCCCGTTCAGCGTCATCAGCCCGGACTCCATGCAGTAGTACACGAAACAGCCCACCTGCAATGTATTAGTATTTCTTTTTATCACAACAGATTTCTCTGTGTGAA
>NC_134876.1:7065630-7083130 GCF_041734735.1 Babylonia areolata | reverse complement strand
AGACACCAGCACATTGGGAGATTGGAAAAAATCTCCACTCTTTACCCACCAGACATCCGAGCTAAACTCCCTCTCTTGGCCTGAAGTGCCCTTTCAGCTCCCCTGATCCTTTTTCTGCATTCTTAGAGGTGGGTGGGGATGACTTGTTCGGCCTAACAGCCGTCACCAGCAAAACGACACCATGAAGGTGGACAGCCCAGTTTTTGATTTCAGTACTTAAAACCAAAGCCAATGTATGTAGGATTTTTGCTAACATTTCGAATTCACTGTCTGCTGAAAGGAAGACCAATGTGCTGCCATTTGGGGGATCGGGAATACAGATTACAATCAAGCTGAACATCGACACCCACTTCAGATGACGTGATTGATGGGGATAAGCATCCCTGGAAAAGGTTAGTGAAGAGGGGGAAGTCTGCTTGGCACTACACTGACACTACCACAACGACAAAACGTCAACGCAAATTTTTTTAATAAACATTCGAGGTCACAGCTTCTGAATGCAAGCTCTGCGCCCTGTCACTGGAACCCTACAGGCATCGACAAAAATAAATATATCTGCCACTGACATATTTTTTGTGATGCGCTCAACCCGTCATTTTGCTAAACAATACTCACTTTCCATCAACTCCACAAACAAATGCAAGGTACATTACACACGCACATACTTTATATGTCTGGAGAAAAAACAACAACAACAGCATTTAACATGGGGTAAAACAGATGTCAATTTCAGTTCTTAACACTTTCTTTTCCCCAAGGAAAGTTTATCGACAGAAGACTATGCAGAAAGAGCATGACAATCAATTACTCACCTATTCCCACAAAACAAAAGACCTCTGTACCCGAACGAAAAGCCGCGTCGCTCTAACCCTTATTGCAATGACAGGCGTTGAGCGTTTGATTCTCGAACACATTCTGTTATACACTGCTCCACGCACCGATCATCACAGCATTCAGAGCGAATCGAAGCACTGCCGAAGCTACACTCATCTTCCTACATTTCGCATACCCTCACCTTTAGAAAGCAAAATCCTTTGTTCATATTCTCTTCATCCTTTTCTCCATTGCGTTCAATAACCTTCCATTCAACTTCAACTTGATGTCACTGTCATGCCCTTCCTTCAACTCTTAGTTCAAAACTAGTTTCATTGATGATCAGTTTTCTCATAAAAAAGGAACTGTTAGTTTTCAACAAGCTCCTTGCTCTAATTTCAATTGGTGCTCCCCAAGGCACAGTTTTGTGACCTGTCCTGTTCCTACTACATGTCGATAACTGCACAAGTACAGAAACAACTCCCTTGATGAAATATTCATGCCAGTTTCTGGTGATTCTACACTAAAGGATTCTCCCTGCTACAATGTAATCTATTTCGAGCAAGCCGAAACATTTTCCTCCTTATGCAAGGACAACTGTTTAAATTTAAATGTCCAGAAAAGAATAGCAATGACAACAGAAATCATAAAAGGTTCTCTCCCAGATCCTTATATGGAGTGAGCATAAATATTTAGGAACTGTTACTGATGAAAAGCATTTAATTTTACACCCGACACCAACCATTATACAAAAGAAAAGCCGGTTTTGCTTCCCATGTTTAAAGAAACTCAGAACATCAACATCCAGGTCAGCTCCAAATTTTACCAGGGTTAGTACCAATGTACCACTTAACCAGGGATTCTCGTCCCGGCCCCAGCTTTTATCTGAAAGTATGGAAGTATGAGCGTGAAAAACAAAACAGGCATTGTATGATATTGCAAATGCGTGTAAGATAGTGTAAAACAAGAGACCTTAAATAAGTTGTGCAGACGTCAAAGTAAAAAAGACAAGACAACAACAACAACAACAAAAGACAAAAAAAAGACGCAAATATCCTAAGTGATAGCAGCCATACAATAACAAGACACTAAACAGTTTGTTTTCAAGCAAACACTAACATTTTCCCCGAACTTAAAACTCTCGAATCACAAAACTCTGGGTTGAGGGACTGAGTGGTGTAATTGACGAGCCTTTGAATGAGCAAATGATTCCCAATCAGATCAATAATGATTGTATTGTGTTGTGTTGCACTGTGTTGCGTTGCGTTGTGTTATATTGTATTATTCTATCTTGTCTTGTCTTGTACTGTATTGTATTCGAATGAAATGGTATTTCAGTGCCTAATTTCAAAGCAGATGTAGTCGAAGCTGAGTCATGTATATTTAACAGAAGAGCTGCTTTTGTTTTGAACATACCAAAAATACAGCACAGTTTTAGATGAACAGGACAAGAATAAAGTCTTATACAAAGTCCTGTCTGTCCTGATATATCTTAAGTATGTGACGGATGTCTTCACCGCTAGAACTTAGAAATAACTTTAAAACATTATTTCTGGTGATTTTTTTTAACAAAACAAAAGATGAAAAAGTGAAACGAGACACTTAGTGCAAACGATGGTGACTCACATCAGACAGAGTTATTTGTGCTCAAATCCTCTGGTCTATTTTTTCTTCTTTCTTTTCTTTTTCTTTCTCTCTAATCGTGTAGGAGCACTACAGTCTCAACACAATGGGAGTTGTTCGCCCTGGGACGGTGGATACATTGTCTGCGGCCTTCCAGTGACGTGACAAGATCTCCACTGCGCTGTGTATACACAGGACAGCCATAGCTCTTGACGCTGCTGTGTGTATAGTGTTCTCGACCCCCGCTGCTTTTGTTGGTTTGTCTCCAGGGCTCAAGGATCTTTTTTTCTTTTTCCTTTTTCCCCCTTTTTTTTTTCTTTTGGTTGTTGGTAATACGGTTCTTTCTCCTCGCCACATGATTCAATACCCTTCATTTTGTTACTCTTTACGTGTCACTTAAAAAAAACAACAACAAATTTATTGTTCTATGTGATCAATCAGTTGATCTTAAAATGTTTTGGAATGGTTTATTTATGTTGTAAATTTGACTGATTTCTTTGTTAAGTTTATTTCTAAGCGAATGAATGATGATCGATTTTAGATTAACTTGTACATTTACTCACTTCATTGCTGTGTTTATTTCTAAATAAATGAATGATTGATTTAAGTGACTCTTTCTTTTTCTATTCATTTTTCATCAATGAATATCTCGTCATTTGAATACTCATTATTTTAAATTTACTGATGTTGATTGGCTAATACGGGTTTCTTATTTGATGAAAAGACTGGTTTTAAGCTAACATTGCCAGACTATTGTAATGTGTGTGTGTGTGTGTGTGTGTGTGTGTGTGTGTGTGTGTGTGTGTGTACGACACCTGAGTACATATTTCAACGAACGCAATTACATGGTATATTTCATCGTTATCATGTTCAAAATTGAACAGTAACTAATATTACACGAACTATGTTGTTATGGAGAGGGAAAGGAGAGTAATAAGGGGTGCAATAAAAAAAAAATTCTGATATTGCTTCTCTCTCTCTCTCTGTCTCTCTCTCTTTCTTTGTATTGTGGAGGAGGGGGGTAAAGGAGGTGCAGTGTAATGTGTGTGTGTGTGTGTGTGTGTGTGTCTGTGTGTGTGTGTTGGAGCTCATGTACGTTTATATGTATTTGACTGTGCTTTCATATCTGTGAAACTGCATGTTTGGTGCATCTCTCTTATGCATGTGTGGGTGTATGTGTGAATGTGTGTCTTCATGTTTTACATTTATTTGCTTATTTATCATCATTGTTGTCTTATTTATTTATTATTGATTTATTATTATTATTATTATTATTATTATTATTATTATTATTATTTTATTATTATTATCATTACCACTACCCCTGTTTTATATCGTAATTATTATTTATTTATTTATTTATTTATGTACGCTTATCTATCATTTATTCACTTTTTTTCTCAAGGCCTGACTAAGCGCGTTGGGTTACGCTGCTGGTCAGGCATCTGCTTGGCAGATGTGGTGTAGCGTATATGGATTTGTCCGAACGCAGTGACGCCTCCTTGAGCTACTGAAACTGAAACTGAAACTCGCCGATGAATCGATGAACCCAACATTCAATTGCGGGATGGAATTCTTTAAAGGCAACAAGGAAATTTGTAATAGAGAACTGGACAAAGATTTTTACCAAACATGGGAAGATAAAACCCAAAATAAATACATAAATATTCAGCTGTGACGATGAAATTCTTTGAAAGCCATAAGGAACTTTGAGACAGAGAATGAGTTTAAAGACTTTTTAACAAGTACACACTGGGTAAAGTGAGAATAAATCGGAGGAAAAATGCCCTTCCCAAGAACACAACACCATTATTATCAAAACGGAGTTTCGAATTATTATTATTATTATTATTATTATTATTATTATCATATCATATATTGTTATTTATTTATTTATTATTATTATTATTATTATTATTATTATTATTATTATTATTATTATTATTGTTGTTGTTGTTGTTATCATCATCATCATCATCATCATTGTTATTACTATCATCATCATTGTTGTTGCTGTTATTATTACAGACTGCAAACAAACAAAAAAAGAAAAAAAAGAAAAGAAAAGCAGAGTAAAAAAGGGAAAAAAAACTATAAAGAAAAAAAGATTGGCAGTCCGGAAAAGCCGAAAAGAGAGTGGGTGGGAAAAACAAACAAACGAACAAACGAACAGACGAACAACAAGAACAAAAAGACAACAAATAACAACAGCTAGAAAATCTCCAGCGCAAATTTTCAAACAAACGGGGATATCAACAAAAACCGAAAAAAACGTACTCTCTACGGGACATCATATCATGTTTGTTAAACACACGCGAATACTGAAAAGCAGTATTGATACATGTAATGATAATAATGAAGATGATGAAGATGGAGATAATAGTAATGCTGTCCTAACCCATACGCTGTGTAAATCACTCTGACAGCGTGAAACTGTGCGAACCATACTTCTTCTTCTTCTGCGTTCGTGGGCTGCAACTCCCACGTTCACTCGTATATACGCGAGTGGGCTTTTACGTGTATGACCGTTTTTAACCCGCCATGTAGGCAGCCATACTCCGCTTTCGGGGGTGTGCATGTTGGGTATGTTCTTGTTTCCATAACCCACCGAACGCTGACATGGATTACAGGATCTTTAACGTGCGTATTTGATCTTCTGCTTGCATAAACACACGAAGGGGGATCAGACACTGGCAGGTCTGCACATATGTTGACCTGGGAGATCGTAAAAATCTCCACCCTTTACCCACCTGGCACCGTTACCGTGATTCGAACCCGGGACCCTGAGATTGAAAGTCCAACGCATTAACCATTCGGATATTGCGCCCGTCAGCGAACCAGACAAATGGCACATTTTTTTTTAAGGAGGACTCAGTCTGATAAATCGAAGGACGTAAACGAATCCAAATAATAAGACAATATTAAAAAAAAAAAAAAAAAAAAAGCTCTGTAGCAATCTCAACGCTAATCTACAAACCTGGACTCACAGGCTAAAATTAGACCTTTTTTTGTCAGTGACAGAGAATAGAAAAGAGAGAACAATTGGGGGCCAAAATTAGTGTTTATCTACAGCAACATTCATCACTTTTCACTGATGCTGCCTTTTTATCACGTAGGCTTCTGCTTCTGACTTCACCTTTCAGCTCTCGAAATAAATGGTTGTGGATACTACTACTACTGCTACTGCTACTACTAATAATGATAATCGTGACAACAACAATAATAATAATAATAATAATAATAAAGAAAGGGTGTTAACCAGGCAGTAAAACGTACATCTTCACTTTGATTGCCCTGTGATCATGCACAGAGCAGAAAGTGTTGCAGAAACAACAAGAAACACTGATTCACCGTTCCGAGGAACAATCATTACGTCCCAATTTTCTTTCGCAGTCTGATAGAATACCATAATAAATGAACTAACGGCACTAATTAAGTTTTTACAAAAAAAAAAAAAAAAAAAAAGAAAAGAAGAAGAAGAAGAAGAAAGTATTCATATTGCGCTGAACCCTCCTCGCAAACAACACAAACGAGTCTTTCTGACGACAAATCACTAACACCATGTCCTATACAACTAGACCTTCGGCGAACAGAATAAAAGAATGGCTTCTTAGCGTGACTGCTCGTTGGTTATGAGTTTAAAACTGCCACTGCTTTAACGAACCCACTTCACAGTTTAATTTCAAACCGTTCATCTAAACACCAGGAAGAGGCGTCTTTGGAGATTTTCCTATTTTTATGCCTAATTTGGTGTCAACTGACAACGTATTTGCAGAGAAAATGTCAATGTTAAAGTTTACCACGGACACACACACACACACACACACACACACAAACACAGACAACCGAACACCGGGTTAAAACATAGACTCACTTTGTTTACACAAGTGAGTCAAAAAAACCAACAACAACAGTGTGTTGTGAAAAATAAACGGAGTATGGCTGCCTACATGGCGGGGTAAAAACGGTCATACACGTAAAAGCCCACTCGTGTACATACGAGTGAACGCAGAAGAAGAAGAAGAAGAAGTTTGTGACTACAGTTCTACGTGCCAAACCAACAGTTGCCACAAACAGTGTATTTTCAGAAAACTCTGCCATAAATCTTTTGTTTTCGTTGCTTGCAACACCTCCAGGTCTCAGTTCTGACTGTCAAATGTTTAGTGTGAGAGAGCTTTTTATTTCTTCCCATACGTTTTTTTTCTTGTTTTTTCCTTCTTCTTTTCCCCCCTCAAAATCACTATGTCTGATTTCACAAAATGAGGCCATCATTCCTACCTTCCAACATTTAAAGATACACGGGTCACGGCGGGGTAAGTCTGAAGGATAATCCAAGACAGTTTCGAGTGAAAGCTACAAACACAAAGAACACAAAAACCACACTGGAACCTTACAGACGGTAATCAGGCACTGACTTGCGCTCCCCACAAGAGTCAAGCCGGCTCCTGAACACCGACCTTATAAAGACCAGCAGAAAACACAACACTACAATCTACGATCGTAGTAGTAGTAGTAGTAGTAGTCGTAGTAGGCCAGGAATTCTCCCTCCCTCTCCCCCCATCCACCACCATCACCACCACGCTACCTCCCCACACTCCCACCCTCTTTGTATGAAAAGAAAAATCAGAAAAAGGAAAAGGAAAACAAGACAAAAGGCAACCCCACAAAAAACAATCGGTGGGGAGAAAAAAGCGGCCAATGCAAAATGAATAGGTTAGAAACGGACGCCGACTCCGTAGTGATGCTAAACAGCCCATTACTAATTCATAGCTCAGACAGGAACACCAGCAGCAGCAGCAGCAGCTAGCAAGCGTGCACAGACCTCGCCCAGTACCAGCATCGCATCCTACCAGCCCCTGGTAACAGAGGTCACGTGGTGTTTGACTGACGGTTGACACGCCCGCTCTGGCAATGCACTGACGGCTCAATAATAATCGTATCTCCAACAACACGCCATCACAGGTGCGGCATACCGACTGTGCGGGAACGGGACCGGGCATGGAATGTCAGACGGTAGGGGGGAGGAGGCTGGGGGTGGGGGGGGGGGGGGGGGGGTAGGGGGGGGGGGGCAAAAGGGACATCGATCATAAAAGATAAAACATAAAAATAGAGAGAGAGGAAAGAGAGATGGAGGGGGACTGAGAGAGGGAGAGAGGAAAAGTTAACAGCTTGTTTCCGGCCGGTGTGATATTAACAAACAGCCACAGTCTGTGATCGGTTGGAAACCCAATAATTCTTGAACAAGCGCTGTACGTCTGTTGGGTGTTAGGGGAGAGTAGGAGAGAGAGAGAGAGAGAGAGAGAGAGAGAGAGAGAGAGAGAGAGAGAGAGAAAAAGATAGAGAGAGAGAGAGGAGAGAGAGAGAGAAGAAAAGGGGGAGAGAGATAGATAGATATAGAGATAGAGAGAGAGAGAAGAAAAGGGGGAGAGAGAGAGATAGAGAGAGAAGAAAAGGGGGAGAGAGAGAGAGAGAGAGAGAGAGAGAGATAGAGAGAAGAAAAGGGGGAGAGAGAGAGAGAGAGAAGAAAAGGGGGAGAGAGAGAGAGAGAGAGAGAAGAAAAGGGGGGGGGGAGAGAGAGAGATAGAGATAGAGAGATAGAGATAGAGAGAGAGAAGAAAAGGGGGAGAGAGAGAGATAGAGAGAGAGAAGAAAAGAGGGGGAGAGAGATAGAGATAGAGAGATAGAGATAGAGAGAAGAAAAGGGGGAGAGAGAGAGAGAGAGAGAAGAAAAGGGGGTGAGAGAGAGAGAGAGAAGAAAAGGGGGGGGAGAGAGAGAGAGAGAGAAGAAAAGGGGGAGAGAGATAGAGATAGAGAGAGAGAGAGAGAGAGAGAGAGGAAATGGATGGATGGAGAGGGGCAGAGGGTGGGATGTGGGGGTGGGCGGAGAGAGGTTTCGTTGTTAGTTTGAACCCTGCTTTTCTTCGGTTCCACTTGTAAAGTATGTCGTGCTGTTTATAGTTCAGCAGACCGCAGCTGGGCCATTCCGGGGCAGCCCGTTCCGTTCAAGTAAAATACGTACTGATAGAATTATCATCAATACTACCCGTAGATCTACATCAACACTTCTCTCTCCTTATGTCACACACACACACACACACACACACACACACACACACACACACACACACACACACACACACACACACACCAAAACCAAAACACAAAAACACACACACACACACACACTCACACACACAACAAAAGTTGGTAACAAATCTTATTCTTGTTTTAGAGCGCATAATTATGGCTTATCAGCAAGGTGATAATTATAATGGAACGCATGCCATTAAGAAACAAACAGGCTGTTATCGCTGTTGCTGTTTTATGATTCTAATATAGCTCTTGCATAAAGTTTAGATGTTCTAAGATAAGTCTTGTGATCGTTAATTGTTACTGGACATGTTGAGTGATTTTTTTTTATAATGATGTCGTTATAGTTTTTTTTTTTTTTTTTAAATTTTAATTTTAATTTTTTTTTTACCAGATCTCTTTCAATACTCACAGCATGTAGTGCACACTTAATGTTTATATCGTGAGCAATAGACACGATAACATAAATATATCTAATTCCGTCCACTCCCTCCAAAAACAAAAACCAAAGCAAACAAAAAACAAAACACAACAACAACAACAAAAAACAAAAAAACAAACAAAAACAAAACCAACAACCAAAAACAGAAAAAGAACAAATATGTACATGGAAGGGCTGGAGGTCGGGGGCATATTCTGGGCATAAAAGTAGTGAAAGTTAATTCAGATCTTTTCCAAAGCACAGTTTAGTATTCTTATAAAAAAAAAAAGCAAAAAAAAAAAAGCAGCAGCCCCCAGCCCCACAAAAAATAAGAAAGAACCCCCCCAAAAAAACAACAACAAACAACAAAAAACAAAAAAACAACAACAAAAAAAACCGAACAAACAAACAAACAAACCAAAAAAAAAAAAAAAAAAAAAAAAAAAAAACGCATGGAGGGGAAAGTGTAAAATATAATTGACAAAAGAAAGCCGAAACAGTCCTGGATGGAAGGACAGTTTCAGTTTCAGTTTCTCAAGGTCACTGCGTTCGGGACCAAATTAATCCTTATTCCCTCCACAACACATCTGCCTGACTGCTAGCAGCATAACCCAACGCGCTAATCAGGCCATGAGTGTATACATACATACATAATATATATATTTCATGTGCCTGTTAGAGGAATTCTTCTTCATATTTCTGAGAGGACAACACTTATGTTGCTATTGGTTGTTTTCATTTTTATTCATTCTTTTTTTTCGTTTCTTTTCTTTTTTTTTTTCAGTGCGTGATGCACACGAGACCCGGGTTTATCGTCTCCATGGCAGTAGAAGGAAAAAGGAGGGGGGTGAGGGGGGTGGGGGGTGGGGGGGGACGGGGACTGCTGGATGGGGGTATAGAAAACTGAAAGGGGAGGTTTATAAATTCCTCGTCACCGTCACCGTCACCGCCCTCCCCTGCCGCACAGCGGCACTGTGGAACAGGTTATTGGGTGACGCGGGGTGGTGATTATTATTAGCACACCGCCAACCAATAGAAAGACAGACCGCGGGGAGAAAGCGCTGCCACGGTTTTTTTTTTTTTTTTTTTTTTTGCGCGTGCGTGTCACGGGGCACAGGCACACGGACCGCGGGTATAGCACATGACAAAACTCAATCACCCGTAGCAGGTGGGAACAGGAGGGAAAGAGAGGGGGGAGGGGATGGGGGGGGGGGGGGGGGGGGGGGGGGGGGGGGGGGACACCACTCCCCTATGTTTAATCTCCTTGTCTTAAAAAAGAAACAACAAAACAACAACAACAACAACAACAACAACACACACACACACACACAACCCCCCAAAAAAACCGACACGCAGACCGTTTGCGATCGACTGCGATTATTGGTTGGGGGGGTACAGGGACGGTAGTGAGAGAGCTGGGTGAAGGGGTGAAGGGGGAGAAGAAGGGCAGGCGCAGGGTGGCAGGGGGTGGGGGGTGGGCGTGTATGTAAGTGGGGTGGGGGGGGGGGGGGTGGGGGTGGAGTCGGTCGCAGATGGCAAAGGGGGAAAAATAATATCAAGAGAGAAGAGGAAGATCGGGTGGCAGTCACACATTTTTTTTTACCGCGACCTGGCTGACGGGGCCCGAGGACTTCGATTTGACAAACAAGCTAACTCCTGTCCACCGCCCATATACCCTCTCCCTCTCCCCACCTCTCCTCTCCTCTCCCCCTTTCTCCCTATGCGCTTTCTATCCCCCCCCCCCTCCCCTCCACCACCCCCTACCCCCTCTCCACGCCGCAACCCCTCTCACCCTCCACCACCACCACCACACCTGTACGTCCCTTATTCGCCCCCTCTCTCGATCGCTTTCCTGACACTCTTGACACTATCGAGGTACCCCCTACCTACACCCGGGTAACGGGACTGGTGGCTGGTTGCCGTGCTGCATGAAGTCTACGCCACTGGGTCCTTGGTTCCAAGTTTCCCGTCCGGTTTTGTTTTGGTGTTCAAAGCCCTCGCTGACTTGAATGTGTGAATATATCTTATCAAAAACATATCACAGTTATGGAAAGGTCATCATCATCATCATCATCACGGAAGTCATCGCGGGTTGAAATTTCGAATGAAACAAAAACTTAGTAAATAAATAAATAAATAAATAAATAAATAAATAACAACAAGTTCCAGGACCTTAGCATTTTTTCTTCTTTTTTTGTGTTGTTGCTGTTGTTGAAGAAAAGGAGAAACACAGAAGAAGAAAAAAGAAAAAGGGAAAGAGAACCACAGAGAGAGAGAGAGAGAGAGAGAGAGAGACAGAGACAGAGAGACAGAGAGACAGAGAGACAGAGAGACAGACAGAGACAGAGGCAGAGACAAAGAGACAGAAATAGAGACACAGAGACTGACACAGGCAGAGACAGAGACAGAGTAAGAGAGGCAGACAGGAACAGGAGAGACAATTATTTAAAAAAAAAAAAAAAAAAAAAAAAAAAAAAAAACCCTTTGTGGGAAGTAGCGGGATCCAGCAGACAGCAGGAAACCCTCCCTCACAGATGACAGACAGACAGACAGACAGAACAAACGCACAGACGACAGACACGGCACCACTCTTTTGCCGCATGCTTGGCTGTGATCTTGAATCAATTCCACCACCATAATGAGAGCTGGGACGCAGTTGCTCCTAATGCCATCACAGGACTTGCTAATGCTACTGCTGCTGCTGCTGCTGCTATTGTCGCTACTGCTAGGACTACTAAAACTACAGCTGACGCTTTGTTTTAACAACAACAACAACAGCAACAAAAGCATTAACAGGGGATTTAGCAATGGTGGTTAGTGTCGGGATGTAAAACGGAAAACATCACATGTGGCGGAGGAGGGGGATGAAAGGTTGTGCTCGCTCGCTGCCTGACGCTGACTGGGTAATTTCTTTCTTTCTGTCTTTTTTTTTTTTGTCTGCAAACTATCTTGACTTCTTCTTCCTGTGACTGTATTATTTTGCCAGTTCATGATCGATGTGACTGAATGGTTGTTTCCTAAAGTTTGTGCGGGAAAGAGGCCTATTCCTTAGTACTGAAAAAAAAGGAAAAAAAAAACAACAACAAAAAACAACCACCAAAGTTTGTATTATCTTATTTCTCATTGTTTTATTTCTTCCTTTCTTTACCTGTTTTCTGTCATGCTCGGTAAACGGCTGGTCTGATAATGATCATGTTGATATTTACGATCATGTCTGTTAAGTATAATCATCAGAATCACAGCGACTCAAAGAAAAGGAAAGTTGATGTCAATAAAGTATCACACACACACACACACACACACACACACACACACACACACACACACACACACACACATATATATATATGCAATTAGAATGAAAAAAGTAACACACACACAGCTCTGTGTGTGTGTGTGTGTGTGTGTGTGTGTGTGTGTGTGTGTGTGTGTGTGTGTGTGTGTGTGTGTGTGTGTGTGTGTGTGTGTGTGTGTGTGTGTGCCTGCGAGTGTGTGTGTGTGTGTGTGTGTGTGTGGAAATAAAACAGCCAAACATAAAATATATGAACAAAAAGAAAGAATCGACGACGGAAAAAAAAGGAAAGAAGCCAGAAAGAAAGAGAGAAAAGAGGTCATTTCACCCGACTGGCCAAAAACTAAAATAGGAATTAAACTGTAACATTTGTATTTGTATATTTGTATTTCTTTTTATCACAGCAGATTTCTCTGTGTGAAATTCGGGCTGCTCTCCCCAGGGAGAGCGCGTCGCTATAATACAGCGCCACCCATTTTTTTGTATTTTTTCCTGCATGCAGTTTCATTTGTTTTCCCTATCGAAGTGGATTTTTTTTTTTTAATAGAATTTTGCCAGGAACAACCCTCTTGTTGCCGTGGGTTCTTTTACGTGCGCTAAGTGCATGCTGCACACGGGACCTCGGTTTATCGTCTCATCCGAATGACTAGCGTCCAGACCACCACTCAAGGTCTAGTGGAGGGGGAGAAAATATCGGCGGCCGAGCCGTGATTCGAACCAGCGCGCTCAGATTTTCTCGCTTCCTAGGCGGACGCGTTACCTCTAGGCCATCACTCCACTTTTTGACGTTTGTCAAAAATAAAATAAAACAAAATAAAACAGAGTAGTAAGGGGAAGATAATTATGTCATGATAAAAACGCTGAGTTTCATTCGTCACAAGATCTCTGTCAAGGGGAGAGAAGGGATAGGTGGGGGGTGGGGGGTCGCATATGATGGTAAAAAATGTCCCAGGGGGGACACTCTGGAGCAGGGGGGGAGGGGTATGTGAGGAGGATGGGGTTGGGGGGGGGGGGAGGGGGGTCGGGGGGGGGGGGTCACATATGATGGCAAAAAATGTCCCAGGGGGACACTCTGGAGCAGGGGGGAGGGGTATGTGAGGAGGACGGGGTTGGGGGGGGCGGGGGGGTCGGGGGGGTCGGGGGGGGGGAGGTCACACATATGATGGCAAAAAATGTCCCAGGGGGACACTCTGGAGCAGGGGGGGGGGAGGGGTATGTGAGGAGGATGGGGTGGGGGGGGGGGGGGGGGGATAAAGTGGAACCTCACATCACCGCGGGATTGCCTGACAGAGTCGCTTTCTTTGTGTCATTAAAAATGGATGACTGTTTGCACTGCGTTGGTATGTCTGCGCATTCTACTGATGACATTCGTATTGTTTCTTTGTGTGTGTGTGTGTGTGTGTGTGTGTGTGTGTGTGTGTGTGTGTGTGTGTGTGTGTGTGTGTGTGTGTGTGTGTGTGTGTGTGTTCTTGATTATTATTGTCCTTCCTCCTCTGGTTCTACGAACAAGAAAACCCTTGCGTTTGAGGAGTCATGTGTCGTGTATGTGAAAATGAAACTGAGAGAGACAGAGAGACAGAGAGAGAGAGAGAGAGAGAGAGAGAGAGAGAGAGAGAGAGAGAGAGAGAGAGAGAGAGAGTAACAAACACCCGTTCTTTATGCACTGTCAAAAAAAAAACTGAAAATTTTGCACATTGAATGCATCGATACTTGTCCATCCGCGAACTTATCGGACACTGCATCGTTGTTTTTTTTATTTTAAACATCACCCTCTCCGCGCCCGTGCAACTACTACTACTACTACTACTACTACTTATACTGCTGCTGCTGCTCTTGATATTGATAACAATAATGATAATAATAATAACGATAATAACAAAGATAATAATGATAATAACAATTATATTGATGATGACGAACAACAACACCAGTAACAACAAAATAACAACAACAATAACAATAATTTTCTCAATTTAACTCTCTCCATACGAACGGCGAAAGAGACGACGTTGACAACGTTTCACCCCAGTTACTATCATCAAAATATTGCAAGCGGAAGGCTCTTATACTGGAGAGGTGAATATTGACAAAGAATACCACAATTCTGACAACGGAAGCTAAAGGTTGGGTCATTCAGACACCCACTGGACATCCGAAGGGTCTGTGTAGCGGAGGAGAGAGGACTGGCCGTACTGAGTGAGTTAAGGAAATGGATACCAGTTGGGACATCACACAGAGGTGTAATAATGATAATGCTATGTGTGGCGTAGCGTCCCTGAGGTTCGTCATAACAGTGTGTGGCAACACAGGTTTTATATAGGTCGTCACACCTCAAAGAGATGAGGTACGGGGGTGGGGTGCGGTGCGGGGTGGGTGGGGGTGGGGGGTGGGAGGGGGGGTAGGGGGGGGGGTAGGGGGGGGTACGTGGGGGTGAATATTACGTGTGTGTGTGTGTGTGTGTGTGTGTGTGTGTGTGTGTGTGTGCGTGTGTGTGTGTGTGTTTGTGTGTGCGTGTGCTGCACTCATCGGCTGTGCTCTGAGGGACGCACTGAAGGCACATCATAATGAGTGAACACCTTTGATCTTTTGTTGCTTATAGCCTAGCCTACCACATACAGCGCTGAACGACGAACATTTCCGAATCTGCGAAAGAACTTGGGGGGAGGGGAGGGCTCCATTGTGATAAAAGCAAAACCACAGGAGAGGAGGATATTGATTATGACTTGTAATTATCCCCACACTTCCCTTCGTGTTATCTATTCCATTGTGCTTTCCATCCGAACTCATGGGAAAGGACGTAATGTGTTGTGACCATCAACAGAGGGTTTTTTTTGACTCACTTGTGTAAACAAAGTGAATCTATGTTTTAACCCGGTGTTCGGTTGTCTCTCTCTCTCTCTCTCTCTCTCTCTCTCTTTGTGTGTGTGTGTGTGTGTGTGTGTGTGTGTGTGTGTGTGTGTGTGTCCGTGTGTCTGTGTGTCCGTGGTAAACTTTAACATTGACATTTTCTCTGCAAATACTTTGTCAGTTGACACCAAATTTGGCATAAAAATAGGAAAAATTCAGTACTTTCCAGTCATCTTGTTTAAAACAATATTGCACCTCTGGGATGGGCACAAAAAAATAAAAAAGAAGCCTAATTATATGCAAACTGCATTTACTGTTATATTTATATTTTTTGTATTCTCTAAACTTGGCACTTTGACCTCTTATTCTGACATAACAACAAGAGGAGTCATTATTATCATTTTTTGTTCAAACAGGAACTTCTTTTGCTAAGCATGGAATTTTTATTTATTTTGCAAACGTTTTGGTGCAGATAGTGAAAAAGGGAAATTACTCTGTAATTAATGCTAGGGGACTTAATTTGCCACAAGTGAGTCTTGAAGGCCTTGCCTCTCTTGTTTTCCCTTGTATTGTTATCAGTCCATGGTGAGTCCCATCAAGGCAAGTCCCTTGGGTCTGGTAACTAAGTAACACACAGATTGATGGACACAGAAATCCGGAAACATAGCCAGTTATTGTTAGTTTAACTCACTCAGTACGGCCAGTCCTCTCTCTCCTCTACACAGACCCCTCGGATGTCCAGTGGTGTCTCAATGACCCAACCTTTAGCTTCCGTCGTCAGAATTGTGGTATTCTTTGTCAACATTCACCTCTTCAATATAAGAGCCTTCCGCTTGCAATATTTTGATGATGGTAATTGGGGTGAAACGCTGTTAACGTCGTCTCTTTCGCCGTTCGTATGGAGAGAGTTAACCACCTTGATTACCGTACTTTGGTGACATGAGACCGCCATCAAATGACTTTTTAAATACAATTGTTGTTTTATTTTGGTGCACTTTTCAGTGGTGTATTAAACTTTGCTAAAACTGTGTTGTTGTTGTTGTTTTTTGCGCAGTTTTCAGTGGCGTAGTCAAGTTGACTGGACAAAGGCAGTACAAACGGAAGAGGAAATATAAATAAACAATGGTCACCTGCAGTGCAAACGCAAGAGAAAATATAAATAAACAACGGTCACCTCCAGTGCAAACGGAAGAGGAAATACAAATACACAATAGTCACCTGAGATGGCTGCCCCTTTTACCGAAAAGCAAAACTACTTGTAAGTAGTAGACAAAGGGGTTAACTACTGTTTTAAACTCTCTCCATACGAACGGCGAAAGAGACGACGTTAACAGCGTTTTACCCCAATCACAACCATCAAAATATTACAAGCGGAAGGCTCATACACTGAAGAGGTGAATGTTGACAAAGAATACCACAATTCTGACGACGGAAGCTAAAGGTTGGGTCACAGAGACACCCACTGGACATCCGAGGGGTCTGTGTAGAGGAGAAGAGAGGAGTGGCCGTACTGAGTGAGTTAACAGAGTGGCATACAGCGTTCTGAGTGTGCGCTTAGCGTGAGTTCTGTTTTGATCTATGGCGGTTGTCTGGTCATCACCGTTCGACCACCCGATCTCGCTCACTCGCTCAGTGCTTTCATAATCACGAATCAATGATGGAAGTTACTACAATGGGATGAAAGACAAGAGAGGCAAGGCCTTCAAGACTCACTTGTGGCAAATGAAGTCCCCTAGCATTAATTACAGAGTAATTTCCCTTTTTTACTATCTGCACCAAAAACGTTTGCAAAATAAATAAAAATTCCATGCTTAGCAAAAGAAGTTCCTGTTTTAACAAAACATGATATTAATGACTGCTCTTGTTGTTGTGTCAGAATATCAGATCAAAGTGCCAAGTTTAGAGAATACAAAAAATATAAATATAACAGTAAATGCAGTTTGCATATAATTAGGCTTCATTTTTTATTTTTTTTGTGCCCATCCCAGAGGTGCAATACTGTTTTAAACAAGATGACTGGAAAGAACTGAATTTTTCCTATTTTTATGCCTAATTTGGTGTCAACTGACAAAGTATTTGCAGAGAAAATGTCAATGTTAAAGTTTACCACAGACACACACACACACAGACAACCGAACACCGGGTTAAAACATAGACTCACTTTGTTTACACAAGTGAGTCAAAAAGTACCGCTGTACTTGACACAGGACTGATCACCAGTGTCGGTTGTTTTTTCAGCTCTGTTGGACCGCTTCACGATGTGATGTGATCATGTGCGTCCATGTGCTGATTTCCTCCTTAAATCCCATATCCTATATATATATATATATATATATATATATATATATATATATATATATATATATATATATATATATATATATTTGTGTGTGTGTGTGTGTGTGTGTGTGTAT
>NC_134876.1:7040630-7048130 GCF_041734735.1 Babylonia areolata | reverse complement strand
AAGTGTATCACAAGTGAGTCTTGAAGGCCTTGCCTCTCTTGTTTTTTATGACTTGTTACGAAAAAAATATCGGGGCGGTGTGCCTTTTCATGCACCTCACCCATTCTTTTGTTTTTGTCTTCTCTTAGTTGCATGGCTCGTATCTCTGTCTCTTTCTGCTGCTTTTGGAACAAAATAACTAATTCTCTAGTTATTCTTGTTCTTGGTATTGTTCTCCTCGTCCTCCTCCTCCTCTTCTTCTCATAATGAGTGACCAAATCCGACCAAATGAGTGACCAATCCGGCGTTCATAGGAGGCCGATGCCTTATCCATTAGGCCACGGAGGCTTCGTATATCAGTTAACGGTCGGCGATCCATTAAATCATTCCGGTAAACTGATCTCGCTGATTGAAGAAATAAAATATGTATAAGCCTGCAATAAAAAGAGGTCTCCGATTACACCGCTTGTTTAATCCTGAGCTTTCAAAGCTTCCGTGAAATCCACGAGCAGTCTCTTCGGGTTTGTCATGGCCAGTGGACGGGCGCAATAGCCGAGTGGTTAAAACGTTGGACTGTCAATCTGAGGGTCCCGGGTTTTAATCACGGTGACGGCGCCTGGTGGGTAAAGGGTGGAGATTTTTACGATCTCCCAGGTCAACATATGTGCAGACCTGCTAGTGCCTGAACCCCCTTCGTGTGTATACGCAAGCAGAAGATCAAATACGCACGTTAAAGATCCTGTAATCCATGTCAGCGTTCGGTGGGTTATGGAAACAAGAACATACCCAGCATGCACACCCCCGAAAACAGAGTATGGCTGCCTACATGGCGGGGTAAAAACGGTCATACACGTAAAAGCCCACTCGTGTGCATACGAGTGAACGCAGAAGAAGAAGAAGAAGTCATGGCCAGTGGAAATTATCGTTCTCTGCTTTAACAGTTCAGATTCCGGGTGTGAACTATTCAGAATATGTCAGCAGAATGAATCGTATTGCACTTACAGCTCCAACGTCGTTCTCTCGAGTCTGTGATGACAGCCGTAATAACATTACGTTGTAATGCAGTTAGTTTGTTGACGGTAACAGTAGTCTATTACGAATAAAACCCGCTCCACCCCATTCCATTTTTCTTCCACAATGACTAGGTTTAATAACTCTTTCCATACGAACGGCGAAAGAGACGACGTTAACAGCGTTTCAGCCCAATTATCATCATCAAAATATTGCAAGCAGAACGCTCTTATACTGAGGAGGTGAATGTTGACAAAGAATACCACAATTCTGACGACGGAAGCTAAAGGTTGGGTCATTCAGACACCCACTGGACATCCGAGGGGTCTGTGTAGAGGAGAAGAGAGGACTGGCCGTACTGAGTGAGTTATGATAATACAACGATACAATTCTTTGAGTTTGAGGGACAACTGGAATCAAAATGTTACAAACACCTCCTCTACCCCCGGCCCCTCAACACAACCCTCTCTACCTGATTCACACACTATTCCATCTTCCCATTATCACACAGGTTTAACCCCTTCACTGTAGTTGAGGAGTGTGTTCGTCAGTCCGACACAGTCACGTTCTAACTGTTGCCTGAGGTAAGATTGAGGTTACGGGTCCTGAAGACAGTAACCATTTCTTTATACATTTTGAAGGTCTCCCTCTTGCGACTGCACCACGTTTGTTCAGCAAGATCAGTTATATCCCTTACAAGTACACAAACAGTATCAGTGACAGCACTGAAGATTCATGCCACATTGATCTCGTTTCACTAAGCTTCATCAGTAAAGGGGTTAATGAAATCCGAAGTCCACACATGTCTGTGCGTGATCTGGATCAGCCCAAACAATATTCCTTCTATGTTATTAACTTTTTAAGACGTCCAGCAGTTGCGCTGAAGTAGCCGGCCGGATCGCCGACGAAAGCTACGCAAGTGAGTAGCCTTCTTTGACTGAGAGATCGGTTTAACTTGGTAGTCATTATGTCTTGTTCTTGTTCTTTTCTTTCTGTCAGACCTGTGGAGTGGTGGCCTGGTGGTATTGCGTCCGCTTTGGAAGCGAGAGAATCGGAGCGTACAGGTTTGAATTCCCTTCTCGCCAGTATTTTCTCCCCCTCGACCAGACCTTCAGTGGTGGTCTGGACGCAAGTTGTTCAGATGAGACGATAAAGCGTGCGTAACATGTATTTAGCGCGCGCAAAAGTACCCACGGCAATAAAAGGGTTGTTTCTGGCAATATTCTGTAGATGTACTTGCAGGAAGAAAAAAAATGGGGAAAAGGGTGGCGCTGCACTGTAGCAAAGAGCTCTCCCTGGGGTGAGCAACCCGAATTTCACACAGATAAATCTGTTGTGACAAAATGTAATGCAATACAATACGTATAACTTTGGTGTTTGAATGGACAGACAAATTCAATATCCTGGTACTAATGCTAATTCCAATCTGAGCTGGCTGTCTGGCTGTCTTGAGATCTCTTTTCTCTTTGGGGGAAAAAGAAAGTCCAAGATACCGCCCTCTGAGTCTCCTCTCAATTGGTCCCCATCTTCCTTGAGATATGTCATTGATTCTGATATGATCTATTATATGCAGTATGTGTTGTACAAAGTGTTTCAGTTATAACAGACTCGTGTGTCGAAATGTTATGTAAGAACATGCAATTTTTTTCCAATTGTAGAATTGATCATAAAACTGTTGTTTTCCTGTCTTTATATGGGGCCGAGGCTTTTAAAAACAAAACAAAACAAAAAATGTGGTAAACAGATGAGATGGTCAATAAGCTAATAGAACCGTTGCAGCAAATGTTCATTCTTTAATGCATTGGTTATTTCTTTTGTCTTTATTTGGAACATGTCACACACACACACACACACACACACACACACACACACACACACACACGCACACACACACACACACACACACACACAGACACACACACACTCACACACACACATGGCCTGTCCTACAGTTGTATGGACATGCAGTTTCAAAGTGCCACTAATCCACACCGTAATCTCAACCATCTCCGTTCAGTCTTCTATCCTTTTCTTTCATATACAGAGTATTACCAATCGTTGTGCAGAATTAGAGAGGTTCAGGATGTCACCTAACATCTCCATCCAATTCATCTTTTCCACTTGGCGCCAAGATCAAAGACATGATCATCCATCACATTTTGTACCCCTTCCACACCCCCTTTCCATCTTTTGTGTGGATCTATGACCTGTGTTACATTGTATTGTATTACTTTTTTTGAAACAAGATTTCTCTGCGTGAGATTCGGGCTCCTCTCCCCAATTTTTTAAATTATTTTTTTCCTGCCTTCAATTTCGTTTTCCTATCGAAGTGGATTTTTCTACAGTATTTTGACAGGGACAACTTTGTTTTGTTCCCGTGGGTTCTTTTACGTGCGCTAAGTGCAAGCTACACACGGGACCTCGGTTTATCGTCTCATTTGGATGACTAGCGTCCAGACACCACTGAAGGTCTAGTGGTGGGGGAGAAGATACTGCCGAGACTGAGATTTGGACCAGTGCGCTCAGATGATCTCACTTCCTTTGTGGACACGTGCAGTGATGGCCATGTGGAATGATGGCCATGTGGAGTGATGGCCTAGAGGTAACACGTCCGCCTAGGAAGCGAGAGAATCTGAGCGCGCTGGTTCGAATCACGGCTCAGCCGCCGATATTTTCTCCCCCTCCACTAGACCTTGAGTGGTGGTCTAGACGCTAGTCATTCGGATGAGACGATAAACCGAGGTCCCATATGCAGCATGCACTTCATTCATTATTTTCATTATGCCCATCGCTCCTGGTGGAGCATAGGCCATCGACGACCCCTCGCCATCACACTCTGTTCTGGGCTGTTCTGGCCATTCCAGTCCAGTTGGTCCCTTGCTGCTTCAGCTCTGCCTCGATATCTCGCCTCCAGCTGTTGCGAGGCCGGCCTCTCTTCCTCTTATCCTGCGGGTTCCAGGTCAGGGCTTGGCGTGTGATGCTGGACGCTGGCTTCCTGAGGGTGTGTCCGATCCAGCTCCACTTCCTCCGCAGTATCTGCCTGCTTGGCCACTGGTTCCTGTCCCGCTCGCTCCCACAGATCTTCGTTTCGGATCTTCTCCTGCCATCGAATCTTGTAGATGCGCCTCAGACAGGTGTTGAAGAATGTCTGAATCTTCTGCTGCATCGTCTGTGTTGTCCGCCATGTCTCGCATCAGTAGAGCAGGACTGACTTCACACTGGAGTTGAAGATGCGGAGTTTGGTTATCATATTGATTGCTCCAGATGCCCAGATGTTCTTGAGCATGACGAAAGCTGTTCTTGCCTTGCCGACTCTGGCTGTGACGCCTCGGTACGTGCCTCCCTGTCGGTCAACCACACTTCCCAAGTAGACGAAAGACTCCACCTCCCTGATGGGCTCTCCATCGACTGTGACTGGTGTGTTGGCAGTGGTGTTGATCTTCATCAGCTCGGTCTTCTTCTTGTTGATCTTGAGCCCTGTCCTGGCTGACGTCGTCTCCAGGCGTGTGGTCTTGTCCTGCATCTGGCTGTGGTTGTGTGACAGGAGCGCCAGGTCGTCAGCGAAGTCGAGGTCGTCCAGCTGTGTTCAGAGTGTCCACTGTATACCGCTGCTCCTGCCTGTTGTAGTGGTCTTCATGATCCAGTCGATGACCAAGCGGAAGAGGAACGGTGACAGCAGGCACCCCTGGCGAACTCCGGTCTTCACCTCGAAACTTCCGGACAGCTGGCCTGCGTGGGCAGTCCTGCAGCTCATGTCCTGGAAGGTGCACCGGATGAGGGAGATGATCTTCTCTGAGACTCCGTAGTGCCTCAGCAGCTTCCACAGCGTCTCTCTGTCCACACTGTCGAAGGCCTTCTCATAATCTATGAAGTTGATGTAGAGAGGAGAGTTCCACTCCAGCGACTGTTCCACGATGATGCGCAGGTTGGCACAGGATTTGTTCCGCCGGAAGCCTGCCTGCTGGTCTCGGAGCTTGGGGTCGATGGCTTATTTCATCCTTTCCAGTAGAACCCTGTTGAGAACCTTGCCTGGCGTTGACAGGAGCATGATCCCTCGGCAGTTGCTGCAGTCCCTGAGGTCTCCTTTCTTCGGCAGCTTGATGATGATTCCTTCTTTCCACTGGGCCGGTACCTCCTCCTTCTCCCAGATCTTGCTGAAGAGGCTGTATAGCATGTTGACAGCTGTTTCCATGTCTGCTTTGATGGCTTCTGCTGGCATTTCGTCCGGCCCTGCAGCCTTCCCATTTCTCAGAGTCATGATGGCCTTCTTGATCTCTACCTTTGAGGGTTTGTCGCAGCTGATGGGCAGTTCTGTCTCTGCGGGTGGAATGTCTGGTGGTGCATCAGGGGCGGGGCGGTTCAGCAGCTACCTGAAGTGTTCTGCCCATCGTTTCAGCTGTTCCTCGGTTGTCAGTGGGTTCCCGTTCTTATCCTTCACTGGCTTGTCTGTCTGCTGGAACTTGCCCGTCAACTTCTTGGTCACCAGGTACAGGTCCTTCAGGTTCCCCTGTCCAGCTGCTGCCTCTGCTTAACTGGCCAGGTCGTCGATGTAGTCCCTCTTGTCCTTCTTAATACTCCTCTTTACATCTCTGTCCGCTGCTGTGTACTCTTCCTGTGCCTTTGCCTTAGTTGCTCTTGTTCTGCAGCATGCACTTACTTAGCGCACGTAAAAGAACCCACGGCAACAAAAGGGTTGCTCCTGGCAAAATACTGTAGAAAAAATCCACTTCGATTGGAAAAACAAATAAACTGAACGCAGGGAAAAATACAAAAAAATGGGTGACGCTCTCAGTGTAGCGACGCGCTCTTCCTGGGGAGAGCAGCCCGAATTTCACACAGAGAAATCTGTTGTGACAAAAAAGAAAAAAATACAAATACGAATACAAAATATATGAATGACTTGCTTCAATCCTAACTTTACTCCATTCAATATTCCCCTCTTTCTGGCAAGTCGCATATCTGACAGGATGATTCAGTCACAACCGTGTTTAACGTCCACACCTACCTCAAATCGAAGGGTGTGACCGACAGGGAAAGATAACCAATCTTTCCCGGACTGTGTGGGGAGGGAGGGAGAGATCGAGGGAGCGGGAATTGGCGGGTGGATGGGGGTGGGTGGGAGTGCGAAGGGTGCGGGGAGGGAGGGGCGGTGTGACTGTAATACCTCGGTCTGTTACGACAACACATAATAAAGGTTGAGACAGCAAATAAAGAATGTGAATGATTAATTGGGGGTGGAAGGTAGGTGGTAGTATCGGGATGGCACTCGCATTCTTCAGATTTGATGAAGAGGAGAAATCCCCCACCCCCTACCCCCCCGCGGTCACCACCCCTCCCCCAACACACACACACACACACACCTTCCCTTCCCTCTCGCGAACCCATCTTCCCTCTCTACATTCTCCCTCTCCTCCTCTTCACGCTGCCCCACCATTCAATCAATCATGGACACCCGCCCCAGCTCTGGGTGTTCGGTGGAAATCCAACTCACTGTCTTCGAATTTAGAGAGGAGGAGAGAGGTTCACCCCACCACCCCTCCGCCCCCCTAACCGTCCTTTTCCCTCACGGAATCTATACCTACACACACATCTACCAACCCACCCACCTTTTCCAACCAGCAGTGAACTGTTTTCAAGACAAGCGAATTTTATTCAACAGCCAGAAAACTGCACTTTTGACTGCTGCCTATCTTCAGTTGCTTTGAAGACTCTACGAGTCGAAGTACACAACTTCTCCTCTCCCAAGTGGGTTCCTAGTTTTTTGCTCTTGTTTTTGACTCACTTGTGTAAACAAAGTGAGTCTATGTTTTAACCTGGTGTTCGGTTGTGTGTGTGTGTGTGTGTGTGTGTGTGTGTGTGTCCGTGGTAAACTTTAACATTGACATTTTCTCTGCAAATAATATTTTATTGCCCTTAAAGAATTTTTTAATGCCCAAGATACACCAGAATAATATGATTTAAACAGAGTTCTCACTGCGAATACTGCAATTGATTTATCGCCCTTTAAAAAAAGTATGTTCAAATATTAAATTTTAGAACGTCAGTTAAGTAGCCACGATAGTGTAATGGGTAAGACAGTTTCTTCTCACCCGAACACGCGGGGTTCGAATGTGGTTAGGACTTTTTTTTTTTTTTTTAACCCGAAGCTTTACAATAACAAATACAGAACACATTTTAACGATTAGATTTTTTAAAAAGTGTATCACAAGGGAGTCTTGAAGGCCTTACCTTTCTTGTTTGTATCTTGTTTGGAAAGAACCCAGGCAGTCAAACTTTTTTTTTTTTTTAATACCACCCACCTTCTCTATACTCTTCCAAATCCCTTCACACTATGCCCCCCCCCCACCCCCCCCACACACACACCCCACTTACAGATCCCCATCCTGCACTCCCTCCTTACCTTTCCCTTATATCAAGGAATCCTCCCATCCACACACACACATATCTACCCAAGCACCTACCTTCTCTGTTTCTCCCCATATCTCTTCACACTATCCCCCTCCCAACTTC
>NC_134876.1:7023130-7028130 GCF_041734735.1 Babylonia areolata | reverse complement strand
TAAAAAATCCCTCTGACCTGAACGATTACCGACCAATATCAATACTATCATCGCTTTCTAAACCACTTGAAAAACACGTACACAAGCACCTTTTGCAATATCTTGACCGGCACAACTTGCTTCATCAAAATCAGTCAGGGTTTCGCCCAAAACACTCCTGTCAGACAGCCCTCACCAGTCTCTTAGATAAACTGCTCACAGCTATAAATGACAAAAAAATCAACGGAATTGTATTTCTAGATTTGAAGAAAGCATTTGATCTCGTTAACCATCGAATACTTCTTGAAAAGCTACGGGTTTATCAGCTTGATACAAATTCTGTTAATTTTTTTGAGTCATACTTAAAAGAAAGAAAGCAGAGTGTATTAGTAAACGGGACCTTTTCGAATGTGGGAATAACTAAAATGGGCATTCCCCAAGGCTCTGTGCTTGGCCCCTTATTGTTCAACCTTTATATCAATGATCTTCCATTATGTATCTCCTCATCTGCAATATCATGCGACATGTTTGCAGATGACTCTTCTCTTCATACATATGGAGTAAATTCAGAGCACATTAATGATAGATTACAAACCAGCTTAACCGAAGTATCCAACTGGTGTACAGAAAATAATATGCTCCTTAACCCAGAAAAAACAAAGAGTATGATTGTAGCCACTCGCCAAAAGCACCAGCGTGGCTTAAATCCGCTCACTTTGTCAATCGATGGCCAAGTTATTGAACAAGTTACAGAACATCGACACCTTGGTGTCGTTATTGACAACCAGCTAAAATGGGAGGCACATATCAGTTCTTTATCAAGGTCAGTTGCAAAAAATGTTTACCTGTTATCCCGTTTAAAACATGTCGTCAGTCCAGAGGCTTCCTATTTCTTTTTCCATTCTCACATCATGTCTAGAATTAATTACGTTTCAAACGTTTGGGACAACTGCAGCGACGTGCACATGAAAAAACTAGATTCTGTACACAGACGTGCTGTAAAACACCTCAATGGTGTTTTACGAAACACACGAAATCATCAATATCAACTGCCAGCACCTCTTCCCTTGACAAAGCACCTAATATTGAATAAGTGCGTACTTATGCATAAAATTATATTCGGTAAATGCCCTACTTATCTACACCAAACCATTGTCTGCTATGAAGCTCGCAATCCTAACTCCCGAAATGCGACTCTTACTCTACCCAAGCCAAGAATAGACCTTTATAAATCGAGTTTGGCATATTCCGGCACGCACTGCTGGAACAATCTCCCCAAACACCTCAAAGAGCCATTTTCCACCACAACATTCAAAGAGAAACTTGGACAGTATATGCGTGCCGAAAGCCAGACCGAAAATCTGGTATAATATTGTCACTGACAATCCTTACAAACTATGTCGAAATGCGTCAATCAGTTGATAACGTATCACGCCATATAATATTATTTCAGAGTTTTTCTCTTTACAGTGGACACAAACAAACGAAATCAAATTCTAGTCTGGTCACGTCTACGATTTTGTATACTTATATGTATTACAAATTGTGAACCACCCGCACCCAACTTTTTTTTTTTTTTTTTTTTTTTTTTTTTTTCTATACTGACATATCTTTACATCTCTGTCTGTCTGTGTCTCTCTCTCCCCTCTGTCTCTCCCTCTCTCTGTCTTTCACACAAGGTGTCTATCTGTCCATATCCCTATTACCCGTCGCCTTATTTGCTGCCTTTTATGTCTCTTACATCTGTGTTTAAAATTTTATCGTTACTTTTCTGCGTTAATTTCACTTGAATCATTCATGTGTAGCATTCATGCTAGGGTTTTGTTGTTGTTTTTCCCTTGGTGTGTGTTAGTGTGTGTGTGTGTGTGTGTGTGTGTGTGTGTGTGTGTGTGTGTGTGTGTGTGTGTTAGTGTGTGTGTGTGTGTGTGTGCGTGTGTGCGTGTGTGTGTTACTCGCTTCCGTTCCGTACAGATGTGAGCGATGTTGTGTCTCTCAGTTTGACACTGTGTTATACTCGTACATTATACATGTATTAAGTATTCAGTATCACTACATTTATATGAGTACATGTTTGTGTGTCTCTTAGAACAACGGCAGATGTGTAAGTCGGCCAAAGTGCTAATATCTTCACCGTTGGAAAATAAAGATTCATTCATTCATTCATTCTCTCTCTCTCGTGTGTGTGTGTGTGTGTGTGTGTGTGTGCGTGTGTGTGTGTGTGTGTGTGTGTGTGTGTGTGTGTGTGTGTGTGTGTGTGTGTGTGTGTGTGTGTGTGTGTGTGTGTGTGTGTGTGTGTGTGTCTTTCTTTCTTTTTCTCCCTATTGTGTGCGTATGTATGCGTGTTTGTACGTGCGTGTGCGTGTGTTCGCAGACAAGTGAAAGACGATTCAGAGGAAGTATATTGTGCCAACCTGAGGCAGAGTTTGTCACGAAGCACGCCCACCTCCACCCCCCCATTCCCTCCCCCCTCCCACACACACCATCACCATCATCACACGTCCACCCGAATCCCACATCCCCTACGCGCCACTTTTAGTAAGATGTGAAAGCCGCTTGAGAGCCATCCATTACACACACACACACACACACACACACACACACACACACACACACACACACACACACACACACACACACACCTTCCTACATCCCTGGTAATGTCCCCCTCCATCTATTCGACCCCCATCCCCGCCCGAACACCAGTTTATTTCCCCCTCCTCCTCCTCCTTCTTCTTCTTCGTCATCGTCGTTGTCTTCTTCTTCTCCTTTTCTACTCCCTCCTCCTTCTTCTTATTTTTCTTCTTAGTAAAAAAAGAAGAAGAAGGGAACACTAAATAGAGTAGCATCGTGGTCCC
Source organism: Babylonia areolata (assembly GCF_041734735.1). Lineage (NCBI taxonomy): Eukaryota > Metazoa > Mollusca > Gastropoda > Neogastropoda > Buccinidae > Babylonia > Babylonia areolata. Next base: position 7,025,296 of record NC_134876.1, on the reverse strand, counting down.
ACAGAGGCTTAGGACACAGCCCAACATGCATCTCTCTCGTCAACTATCAACCCAAATCGATCACACGTTGCCCTGAACAAGACATCGATCAGAATGATCCGATCGCCTATAGCTCCCTGAAGAACCCCAACGATGGTTCGTCTGTGTCGAATTAACACCTTGTCTGCTACAGGCTAACGTAACCCCTTGACTGCTGCTGACAAGTATAAGGGGGGAAGAGAGAGAGGCGGGGTGGAGGGTGGGGTGTGGGGTGTGGGGGATTTAAAAAGGAGGATGGAGAGAAACAGAAAGAGCGAGCAGAGAGAGAGAGAGAGAGGAGAGAGTGAGAGGAGAGAGAGGGGGGAGGAGAGAGTAAGAGAGAGAGAGATGGGGGGAGAGGAGAGAGTTAGAGAGAGTGAGCGGAGAGAGAGAAGGGGGAGAGGAGAGAGTGAGAGAGAGAGAGAGAGGGGGGAGAGGAGAGAGTGAGAGAGAGAGAGGGGGGAGAGGAGAGAGTGAGAGAGAGAGGAGAGAGAGTGAGAGAGAGTGAGCGGAGAGAGAGAAGGGTGAGAGGAGAGAGTGAGAGAGAGAGGGGGGAGAGGAGAGAGTGAGAGAGAGAGGGGGGAGAGGAGAGAGTGAGAGAGAGAGAGGGGGAGAGGAGAGAGTGAGAGAGAGAGGAGAGAGAGGAGAGAGTGAGAGAGAGTGAGCGGAGAGAGAGAAGGGTGAGAGGAGAGAGTGAGAGAGAGAGGGGGGAGAGGAGAGAGTGAGAGAGAGAGAGGAGAGAGAGTGAGAGAGGGGGGAGAGGAGAGAGTGAGAGAGAGGGGAGAGGAGAGAGTGAGAGGAGAGAGAGTGAGAGAGGGGGGAGAGGAGAGTAAGAGAGAGAGGAGAGAGAGGAGGGAGTGAGAGTAAGAGAGAGAGGAGAAAGAGAGGGGAGAGGAGAGAGAGAGAGGGAGGAGAGAGAGGAGAGAGTGAGAGAGAGGGGGAGAGGAGAGAGTGAGAGTGAGGAGAGAGAGTGAGAGAGAGGGGGAGAGGAGAGAGAGGAGAGAGAGGAGAGAGTGAGCCGATAGAGAGAGGGGGAGAGGAGAGAGTGAGAGAGTGAGAGAGAGGAGAGAGTGAGAGAGAGAGGGGGGAGAGGAGAGAGTGAGAGAGAGGAGAGAGTGAGAGAGAGAGGGGGGGGGGGGAGAGTGAGAGAAAGAGAGAAAGAGAGACAGACAGACAGAAAGACAAAGAATTTAACGAAAAACAAGTTTGTAAAAAATAGCCATATCTCCATGGCCAGTTGACGCCACTACACAGAACATGCATTCAGTGTGTCAATGCAATCTGTCAACTTGGCAATCACTTTGAAACAAACGATCGAAGGTTACACACTTCACTTCAACTGGTCAATCACCTGCCGTGAAGGAAATGTACTGTCCTTCAACAATGACAGCGCTGCTCGAATTTCATGACCAGCACTGCAGGTGTCTGTTATCCCTCAGGCCTGGTTTGACATAGCGGTGTATCATGAAAGGATGTGAGGAGTGCAGCCTCGTCATGAAGTCCCCAAAACTAAAATGGTATCCCCATAGCAGCGTCGCCATCCTCCTCAATTCATTAAAAAAAAAAAATCTCACATTCGATGGCCTTCTATACCCAGCTCTCATTCAGACCTGTTTCCTGCAGGGTCTCATCCGGTGTGTAACCTCATGACGACCTACGATCGATAGCGCCCAGTGGACAGTTGGCATTGGGACTGTGGCAGACGATCGTGTGTGTGTGTGTGGGAGGGGGGGGGGGGGGGGGAGGGGCTGTGTGTAGGTGAGCAGCTTAGGGGGTCATGCCACTGAAACAGCGCATATAACGGGGCAGCCAAATTAACTCACTCAGTACGGCCAGTCCTCTCTTCTCCTCTACACAGACCCCTCGGATGTCCAGTGGGTGTCTGAATGACCCAACCTTTAGCTTCCGTCGTCAGAATTGTGGTATTCTCTGTCAACATTCACCTCTTCAGTATAACAGCCTTCCGCTGGCAATATTTTGATGATGGTAATTGGGGTGAAACGCTGTTAACGTCGTCCCTTTCGCCGTTCGTATGGAGAGAGTTAAAACAAATAAAGGAAACAAACGAACAGAAACAGAATAAGGACAACAATGAATGGGTTACCAGCTCCCCTTACTAAGCCACGAGAAAGACAGATACCACTGCAG
>NC_134876.1:6995630-7015630 GCF_041734735.1 Babylonia areolata | reverse complement strand
AACGTGAAATAAGCAACGCTATTTTTCTTAATCATGTGGGGAGTTGTTTTTTTCTTCTTCTCCTAACTCTTTGAATAACACACAAACATACGTCATTAACCCATGCTGACCCTAAAAATATAAATTTTTCCATGACGTCACAAGGAACCTCCGAGACGACTTTCGGTAAGTGTATATTTCTGACAGTCAGTACGCGCACGCGCATCTGCAGAACTAAAAAAAAAAAAAAAAAAAAAAAAAAAAAAAAAAAAAAAAAAAAAAGTTCACAGTTCTGGAAGTTTTCTTTGGTCAGGGACGGAGGGCAATATTTGCATTCGCAGTGTACGTCGAGGGTTTGAGCTGTGCACTTTTATGGGATGCTCCATAATTTTTTTTTTTTTTTTACAGACGCTGACGCTGAGCAAATAAAAGGTTTGACAACTGTCTGCACGTGATAATTGTTCATATGTCTGCGTTGTCTTGGATATATATCTATATATATATATATATATAGATATGCATATGGGAGGTACTGGAGGATACTGGGGTGGGGGTTGGTAAGTAGAGTAAGATACTGGGGGAAGGGGGCTGGGAGGTGGAGTAAGATACTGGGGGAAGGGGGCTGGGAGGTATAGGATACTGGGGGAAGGGGGCAGGGAGGTACAGTAAGATACTGGGGGAAGGGGGCTGGGAGGTATAGGATACTGCGGGAAGGGGGCTGGGAGGTATAGGATACTGGGGGAAGGGGGCTGGGAGGTAGAGTAAGATACTGGGGGAAGGGGGCTGGGAGGTAGAGTAGGATACTGGGGGGAGGGGGCTGGGAGGTGGAGTAAGATACTGGGGGAAGGGGGCTGGGATGTAGAGTAGGATACTGGGGGGGAGGGGGCTGGGAGGTATAGGATACTGGGGGAAGGGTGCTGGGAGGTAGAGTAAGATACTGGGGGGAGGGGGCTGGGAGGTAGAGTAGGATACTGGGGGAAGGGGGCTGGTAGAGTAAGATACTGGGGGAAGGGGGCTGGGAGGTATAGGATACTGGGGGAAGGGGGCTGGGAGGTAGTAGGATACTGGGGGAAAGGGGCTGGGAGGTAGAGTAGGATACTGGGGGAAGGGGGCTGGGAGGTATAGGATACTGGGGGAAGGGGGCTGGGAGGTAGAGTAAGATACTGGGGGAAGGGGGCTGGGAGGTATAGGATACTGGGGGAAGGGGGCTGGGAGGTAGAGTAAGATACTGGGGGTAGGGGGCTGGGAGGTGGAGTAGATACTGGGGGAAGGGGGCTGGGAGGTAGAGCAAGATACTGGGGGAAGGGGGCTGGGAGGTTGAGTAAGATACTGGGGGAAGGGGGCTGGGAGGTAGAGTAAGATACTGGGGGAAGGGGGCTGGGAGGTAGAGTAAGATACTGGGGGAAGGGGGCAGGGGGGTAGAGTAAGATACTGGGGGAAGGGGGCTGGGAGGTGGAGTAAGATACTGGGGGAAGGGGGCTGGGAGGTAGAGTAAGATACTGGGGGAAGGGGGCTGGGAGGTGGAGTAAGATACTGGGGGAAGGGGGCAGGGAGGTAGAGTAGGATACTGGGGGAAGGGGGCTGGGAGGTAGAGTAGGATACTGACCTGGACTTAGAGCAGACTGGGAGGTGATAGTGGTTTCGTTTGTTAGTAGATTATGATGCAAGAACAACGTAGCTCAAGAAGACGAAAAAAAATCCCCAACAAAATAAAACAACAAACAAACAAACAAACCTGCCCCCCCCCCCCCCAAGTGTCATACTACCCCTCTGTCTCACAATACCCCCACCTCCCCCAGGCCACACGTCCTCTCCGATATCCCACCTTATTCTACCTCCTCCACTGTCCAACCCTCCCTATCCTTCTGCCCAACCCCTCCTGCCCAACCTGGTAGCCCCCTATCCTACCTCTACCTCTCACCAATTATCCCCCATCCTGCACCTCCCCATATCCCACACCATCCTCCCCTATCCTCGATCCTCCCATCCCCACACCATCATCACCTATCTAAATGTGTGTGTGTGTGTGTGTGTGTGTGTGTGTGTGTGTGTGTGCTGTGGTGATCCGGATAAGGTGGAGGGGGGGGGGGATTCAAGGGGGCGGGGGGGGGGGGGGGGGGGGGGGGGGGGGGGGTAGGGGAGGGGGCTCATCTAGAACATGACAAAGGGATGCCATGTCCGAACACGGGTCATTTCTCCCCTGTCAGACACAGACTGAGCCACTGACTGCTGCCAGCACGTGACGCGCGTGCGTTCGTCTCGTGATGAAAACGAGATCTGGGGACTGAAACAAGAGACACTTGGACCAGAAGCGGTTTTCATTAGTGCACTTGCCTTCCGTGGTGAGTTTTAGTGCTGTCTCTTACCGCTGATAAAACTGGAGCGCAATGTCAACACATCACCGTCGGGGGTGGGGGAGAGAGGGAGTGGCGGGTGGGGGGGGGGGGGGGGGGGTTAGCCACCACAGCAATTAGATCCTCCACGGGGTCAGGATTTACTTGCAGGAAACAGAGACTGGAGGCGGGCCAAGACTGGGAGAGACAGTGATTGAACACGGGTCGTCGGTCTCCACGCGCGCCGGACTCGGGAGACTTGGCACTTGAATGTTTGTCCAGCGTCGGAAGCGAGAGGCATTCGGCAAAGATGGGGCTGGAAATAGATGGCCTACGTGGGTGCTGCTGTTGATTATCTCGCTTGCATCATCCTTCGTTTTCATTATGTCCCTCATTCCTCTTCTACAGAGCTTTCCTCTTGTTTGACTTGATGACCCAAACCGTACTTTGCTGCTTGTCAAAATTGACTTCTCGCTTTCTCCTGCATTCAGAAAACCCGCGAATCCTTTATATATAAATAGATAAATGTATATGTTACACACACACACACACACACACACACACACACACACACATATATATGTGTGCGTGTGTGTGTGTGTGTGTGTGTGTGTGTGTGTGTGTGTGTGTGTGTGTGGGTGGGTGGGTGGGGGGGGGAGAATACAACCACAGCAATTGCAAATAAACCGAAAGGCACGCGACTCAGAAAAAAATCTGAAAGACCTTCTGCACTCACAACAACAGTTCTCACCCCATAGCCACTACGTCATCCGATGCTTCCATATACCCCCATCGTGATGAAAACACGAGCGGAATACCACCAACACGTCAGCATGACAGCCTCGGCAATCAGATCACACGTGGTGTCTGGCTCTCCTGACAGGGACCAGAGGTAGGGGCTGGGAGGGGCCAGGACCTAGGTACAGTGATTGAACACTGGTCGTCTGCCTCCACACGCACGTGCCTGGCCCAGGATTAGTTATTGACCTAATGTTTGATGTTCGGCGCGTATTTGTTTGTCTTGTGTTGAAAGCCACCAGACATTCAGTGTCCTCCCTCCTCCCCACTTCTCTGCTTTCAACAGCCAGTGCTGTTATTGGATATGCTGCGTAATGGATTAATCCTCTTCTTCTTCTTCTTCCTACTCCTCCTCCTCCTATTCTTCTCTTTCCTCCTCTCCCCCTCTTCCTTCTTCCCTTCTTCTTCTTTTCCTTCTCCTCCTTCTTATACGTTCATGGACTGCAGCTCCGAGCTTCAAATGTATCCATGAGTGGAACATAAATTGTGGAAGTACCTTGGTGGCAGATATGACCTGAAAGAAACAGAATATCACAATGTCACGACGTTTTTCCCAATAGAGGTTTCTTCAAATGTGGTGATCGTTTTAGAGGGAAAGATAGTTTGGCACAGTGGGGGATGAAAGCTAAATACAAGAGAACTGACTCACGAGGGGTAGAAAAAACAACAAAACAACTTAACACAAAGAAATAGAGGACGTGAGTATAATGCTTTCTTGTTTTTAGTACAGAGAATTCAACTGACTTCCTTTATTTCTCTGTGTTCATTTTTGACTCACTTGTGTAAACAAAGTGAGTCTATGTTTTAACCCGGTGTTCGGTTGTGTGTGTGTGTGTGTGTGTGTGTGTGTGTGTGTGTGTGTGTGTGTGTGTGTGTGTCCGTGAGTCTGTGTGTCTGTGTCTCCGTGATAAACTTAAACATTGACATTTTCTCTGCAAATACTTTGTCAGTTGACACCAAATTTGGCATAAAAATAGGAAAAATTCAGTTCTTTCCAGCCATCTTGCTTAAAATAATATTGCACATCTGGAATGGGCACAAAAAAATAATAATAAAAAAGAAGCCTAATTATAAGCAAACTGCATTTATTGTTATATTTATATTTTTTGTATTCTCTAAACTTGGCACTTTGACCTCTTATTCTGACACAACAAGAGGAGTCATTATTTTCATTTTTTGTTCAAACAGGAACTTCTTTTGTTAAGCATGGAATTTTTATTTATTTTGCAAACGTTTTGGTGCAGGTAGTTAAAAAAAGGGAAATTACTCTGTAATTAATGCTAGGGGACTTAATTTATCACAAGTGAGTCTTGAAGGTCTTGCCTCTCTTGTTTTTCTTCCTTCCCTGAGTCAGTTCTCTTGTGATTAGCTTTCATCCCCAACTCGCCTCGACCAACGTTCCCTATTTTTCAATCACCACACTTGAAGAAGCCTCCATACGGAGGAACGTCGTGACATTGTGACATTCTATTCCACCCTGGTCATCTCCACCACGAAGGGCCTTCCACATTTCATGTGTCAGTCCAGAGACCCACAGTCCCTCTTATTTTTCTTATCTTTTTGTGAGTGGGTTTTCATGCATGTGGCAATTGTCATTTTGTACTTACACAAATTTCCCAGCCACACACACACACACACACGCACGCACTCACACACAAACACACACACATACACACACACACACACAGACACACACAGCAGTAACTTCCATCCCACATCAGCACCTTTATCGCCCCTAGTCATTTAACATAAGTGCTTGTTGTCTTGTGATGATCATGAAATGTAGACCCCACGCCAGCCCCCGCCTCAGAAAACACAGTGTGGCTGTTTAAGTGGCGAACTGAAAACGGTCAGACTACACAACTTAAGCCCGATTGTAGACACGAACAATCGTGAAGCTGAAGCTCCATGCTCCACGCAGACGAAATAGCCAACATTTAACTACACCACAGCGTACGACGAGGATGGAAATAAACCGTGATGGCGCTGTTTATTGCAGCCGTCACAACCTGCTGTTTTTATTCTCACCCCATTATTTGCTCCCCAAACCCCTTTTCTGCTTCGCACATTAATTGTTTTTTTTTTTAATTGGATTTGTGATCAAAACCCTGCTACTGCATGACCAGTACTCCTCCTTTTCGTCCCGCCCCCTCCTCCTCCTCCACCTCCTCCTCCTCCGCCTCCTCCTCCACCTCCTCCTCCACCTCCTTCTCCTCTTCCACCACCTCTTCCTCCTCCACCTCCTCCTCCTCCTCCTCCACCTCCTCTACCTATTCTTTTTCTTCCATTTATATTGGCTCCAACTCCCAAGCTCACTTGCGGGCCTTCCAGTGCATTCAGGAATTTGGTCTTGGTGCGATGAAGGTGGCGTTGTTTTCACTTGTTTTATTAGACAGGTTTTGTGCGAGTGGAACCACTGGTATTCAGCCTTCATTCTTACAACTGTTACTGTCCATCGCCTATCATCATTCCATCATCACAGCCCTTTCTCACTCTGTGAAAAAACTATGAGCGCTTTGCGAAAACGAACACAAAGACAGCTCTCTCTCTCTCTCTCTCTCTCTCTCTCTCTCTCTCTCTCTCTATATATATATATATATATGTGTGTGTGTGTGTGTGTGTGTGTGTGTGTGTGTGTGTGTGTGTGTGTGTTTATACGAAACTACAAAACAATATTTAGGCTCATGACATTCACTGTTATTAATATTGCGCTTACTTTGTGGCCTTACGTTCACTAACTAATAAATGTGGTATGAATAAGACACATGGATATAATGCTAAATATACGAACACGCTCAAAATACTATTTTTACAAACAAATTCACACACCGATCCAGCCACACCTCCGCCCCACACACAACATCGACACACACACATTCATGCACACAGACGATCTTTGAGAAGAAGGATCTATCGTTTAAAATATTGATCCACATCCCTGATCGCCGGCTGTCCCAGTGCCTCCACTTGTGATCCCAACATCAACAGGTCAGCGTGGTAGCCACAGCAGTCATATCATACAGCTTTACTGACTGGGGCCAGAGATGGGAAGCGGGCCAGCAGTGAGAGACAGTGATTGTTACATTTTCCGACGGGCGCAATAGCCGAATGGTTAAAGCGTTGGACTTTCAATCTGAGGGTCCCGGGTTCGAATCACGGTGGCGGCGCCTGGTGGGTAAAGGGTGGAGATTTTTACGATCTCCCAGGTCAACATATGTGCAGACCTGCTCGTGCCTGAACCCCCTTCGTGTGTATATGCAAGCAGAAGATCAAATACGCACGTTAAAGATCCTGTAATCCATGTCAGCGTTCGGTGGCTTATGGAAACAAGAACATACCCAGCATGCACACCCCCGAAAACGGAGTATGGCTGCCTACATGGCGGGGTAAAAACGGTCATACACGTAAAAGCCCACTCGTGTGCATACGAGTGAACGCAGAAGAAGAAGAAGAAGAAGTTACATTTTCCTTTTCTCAAGGACGCGTTACTGCGTTCGGGCAATTTCATATACGCAGCACCACATCTGCTAAGCAGATGTAACCCAACGTAACCCAACGCGCTTTGTCAGGCCTAGAGTGCATGCACATATATTTGTGTACCTATTAGAGTCGATTTCTTCGACATGTTTTTTTGCCAGGGGACAACACTCTCGTTGCAATGAGTACCGTTTTAGTGCGCCAAGTGATTGCTGCACACGGGACCTCGGTTTATTGTCTCACGCGAATGTCTAAACACTCAGTTTGATTTTCCAGTCAAACTTAGGAGAAATGGCGAGAGCGGGATTCGAACCCAGACCCTCACAGACACTGTATTGGCAGATGAGCGTCTTTACCATTCTGCCACCTTCCTCGTTATTGAACACGGGTAATCTGTTCGTCTGTCTCCACGTGCGCCAGACTCCGAATCAGTCACGGACTGGCTTCTTGGTGATAGCACTGCGTTGGACGCGAGACGTTCGACGAAAGACGCGGGAGGAATGGTAATAGATTTTTTTTTTGTTAATGCGGTTCATTGCTTCTTTTGGTTCCTACGTTTTTACCCTCACCTGCTACCTCCAGTCCCTTATCTGCTTCACACAGGCCAGTCATTTTTTTTTTTACCTACTTGGGATTGAAAACTGTACTGCTGCTGTGCCAAGGCTTTGCCTTTTTCTGTGTTTCTTCTGCCTTCATGTATAACACTAGCTCCCAAGGTCAATTATTTCTGTGAGTGGGATGTGTTTATAGATAACACTAACTCCCGACGGTCACTTATTTCTGTGAGTGGGATGTGTTTATGGACAATACTAACTCCCAAGGTCACTTATTTCTGTGAGTGGGATGTGTTTATGGACAACACTAACTCCCAAGGTCACTTATTTCTGTGAGTGGGACGTGTTTATGAATAACACAAACTCCCAAGGTCACTTATTTCTGTGAGTGGGATGTGTTTATGAATAACACAAACTCCCAAGGTCACTTATATCTGTGAGTGGGACGTGTTTATGGACAACACTAACTCCCGAAGGTCACTTATTTCTGTGAGTGGGATGTGTTTATGGACAACACTAACTCCCAAGGTCACTTATTTCTGTGAGTGGGATGTGTTTATGGACAACACTAACTCCCGAAGGTCACTTATTTCTGTGAGTGGGATGTGTTTATGGACAACACTAACTCCCGAAGGTCACTTATTTCTGTGAGTGGGATGTGTTTATGGACAACACTAACTCCCGAAGGTCACTTATTTCTGTGAGTGGGATGTGTTTATGAATAACACTAACTCCCGAAGGTCACTTATTTCTGTGAGTGGGACGTGTTTATGGACAACACTAACTCCCAAGGTCAATTATTTCTGTGAGTGGGATGTGTTTATGAATAACACAAACTCCCAAGGTCACTTATATCTGTGAGTGGGACGTGTTTATGGACAACACTAACTCCCAAGGTCACTTATATCTGTGAGTGGGACGTGTTTATGGACAACACTAACTCCCGAAGGTCACTTATTTCTGTGAGTGGGATGTGTTTATGGACAACACTAACTCCCAAGGTCACTTATTTCTGTGAGTGGGATGTGTTTATGGACAACACTAACTCCCGAAGGTCACTTATTTCTGTGAGTGGGATGTGTTTATGAATAACACTAACTCCCGAAGGTCACTTATTTCTGTGAGTGGGACGTGTTTATGGACAACACTAACTCCCGAAGGTCACTTATTTCTGTGAGTGGGATGTGTTTATGGACAACACTAACTCCCGAAGGTCACTTATTTCTGTGAGTGGGATGTGTTTATGAATAACAGAAACTCCCAAGGTCACTTATTTCTGTGAGTGGGATGTGTTTATGGACGACACTAACTCCCGAAGGTCACTTATTTCTGTGAGTGGGATGTGTTTATGGACAACACTAACTCCCAAGGTCACTTATTTCTGTGAGTGGGATGTGTTTATGAATAACACTAACTCCCGAAGGTCACTTATTTCTGGTGTGTATGAATAACACTAACTCCCGAAGGTCACTTATTTCTGTGAGTGGGACGTGTTTATGGACAACACTGACTCCCAAGGTCAATTATTTCTGTGAGTGGGATGTGTTTATGGACAACACTAACTCCCAAGGTCACTTATTTCTGTGAGTGGGACGTGTTTATGGACAACACTAACTCCCGAAGGTCACTTATTTCTGTGAGTGGGATGTTACGTTCGTGACGATTTTAGCCACCTTTTTGACAGTCTTCACACTCACAGCTGTAACTTCCAATCCTTCACCGTACTGCCCACATCACCGCCTTTTTCTCGCACAGTCGAAGATTATGCCGATTATCTGGTGATCATGGAAGACTTTGTTTCTCAGACGGATTCGTTGAAGAAAAAACAACAACAAAAAGCAAAACAAAACAACCTCTATAGCACTAACAAAACAACAATGCACAAGACATAAAAAAAAAAAAAAAAAAAAAAAAAAGCCCGAACAGCTTCTGCGCAACGGTTATCGTAATCCTAAAATACCCAACCGTTAGGCGCTCCTACCCTCCACATGGATATAACATGACAGCAATATCACCTCATCAGCACAAGAGATGCGGCATATAGGGGGTTCAGGTTTAACTGAGAGGGGGGGAGGGGCGGGCCAAAAGTTGAGACACTCAGACAGTGATGCAATATGGGTCGTCTGCCCCACGCTCGCCAGACTGTGAATCATTTATCGATCGGCTTTCTGGCACGTGAATGTTTATCCTACCTTGGAGGCGAGACACCCCGCGTGAGAGTGTCAGAAACAGATTACGTTGGCGTAGCTGCTTCCCACGACGTGTTCTGTTTCATTCTTGCGCAAGAAGCCATGCACCCAGTGTTAGAAGCGGGAAACCGATTATGTTGGCGTAGTTATTTCCTTTATTTTGTTCTCTCTTATATATATATATATATATATATATTCCCCTGGTGTCACTTCTTTCCTCTGCCTATCTCTCCCTACTTGCCATTGCCCTCTCCCTGTTGTTAATCCTGCAGAGTCTATCACCGGGCTGCCCGATTTAAACAAAGTCCTTGTTTTGTACTCGTACTTGATCTTCAGAACTTAAAGGGTTTGACATCTTCCCTGGCCGAGCACCTACTCTTGCCCCAGACCTTTCGAAACGAGTAGTACTGAAAGGTGAAATAACAAATCATCAATATCACTGACTCACCGGGACAGTCCAGACAATCGGATGTCATGGCTGCACACGGCGCCGGCACAAAGGACACAGATGGACACAGGCCCAGATAAATGGACAGAGGTCAGCTACAAGATGATGATGATGATACTACTACTACCACTACTACTACCACTACCACTAGTCCTACTACTACCGATGATGATATATGATTATAGGTTTATTTATATAGCACCTAGTCGAATAAATTGTTGCTTGAGCGCTTAACAATACAACATTTCTAATAGCAAAATATACAGTACACAATGCATTACACCATCCACCAAAACATGCAAGTAAGTCAAGCTAAGTGAGAAACATTACAAATAAAACATGACAGTGCATCATATTAATCAAAGGCAGTTTATTATAAGTTTTGAACAGACAAGTCCTGGGGATGGTTTTAAAGTTGGATTTGGACTGGGAGTGTTTTAATCTACATGACAAGAAGTTCCCTGATCTTCTTCTTCTTCTTCTTCTGCGTTCACTCGTATGCACACGAGTGGGCTTTTACGTGTATGACCGTTTTTACCCCGCCATGTAGGCAGCCATACTCCGTTTTCGGGGGTGTGCATGCTGGGTATGTTCTTGTTTCCATAACCCACCGAACGCTGACATGGATTACAGGATCTTTAACGTGCGTATTTGATCTTCTGCTTGCATATACACACGAAGGGGGCTCAGGCACTAAGCAGGTCTGCACATATGTTGACCTGGGAGATCGTAAAAATCTCCACCCTTTACCCACCAGGCGCCGTCACCGTGATTGGAACCCGGGACCCTCAGATTGAAAGTCCAACGCTTTAACCACTCGGCTATTGCGCCCGTCCCCTGATATTTCATCTGCCCAGGAATATCAGTCTCCATTCAAAGCAAAAGCAAAAGTTTGTGGAAAACGAGCCTGAAAAAGGATTTTGTCAGTGTGTGACTGAGGTACAGCTCTTCCATCCCCTGTTTCCGTGTGTTCAAGAGAGAGAGAAAAAAAAATTACCAGCAAAACTTTGTGGTGTGGATAGTTTCAGTTTCAGTTTCAGTAGCTCAAGGAGGCGTCACTGCGTTCGGACAAATCCATATGCGCTACACCACATCTGCCAAGCAGATGCCTGACCAGCAGCGTAACCGAACGCGCTTAGTCAGGCCTTGAGGAAAAAAATTTTGACATTTGTTTCAGAATTCAATGAATATCAAGGAGGCCTCCTCAAGATTTAGCGGACAAGGCGAAGTTGGGATAATGCATCGTTATATAAACCTATTCCATTTTAGCTCGGTCACAACTCCGTTTCTTTGCAGTGACGGTTAAAACCTGATCATAATCTTGTTGCGTGTGACCATTTTGCCTAATGTGATCATTTGACCCAAACTCTTTTTTCACATCTAATAATAGTGCCTGCTGTTCAAAAATATCTATGTAAACCATCACACAGCATCCAAACAGCTGGATATGTACCAAACACGACCCTTGCCTTAAATGAAGATAGCAAGAATGTGATACCGACAACAATGAACAAAAGAAAAAGAAGTGTGTAGAAAGACAAAAACGAACTCCAGCCTATGCAACTGGCCCCCATTCCCGCCTCTGTTCCCCAGCATGGCATCACACCGCCACAAGCACTAAGTCAGCACAACAGCCCAGACAATTGGATCACTCCACTGGTGCAGAAGCTGTGATGGAACATGGTCCACTTCACACTGAAAGACTGGGGTTCAGTCTACGAGCTGCATATATATATATATGTGTGTGTGTGTGTGTGTGTGTGTGTGTGTGACTATCGTGGATACATGGTGGCTTCGTGAACAGAACGTGGTTGGAAAGGAACTGCGTTAGTGCATTTGCCGGTCATATCACTGTCTCCATACCCAGACATTTGTTTCAGAATTCAATGAATATCAAGGAGGCCTCCTCAAGACTTAGCGGACATGGCGAAGTTAGGATGGAAATGATTGGAACAATGGGTTGCCTGAATAGTTTGTTTTATTCTGCCTCTTCATTGAATTGCAATGTAATTTTTTTTCTTGTCGTGTGTGTGTGTGTGTGTGTGTGTGTGTGTGTGTGTGTGTGTGTTGTGTGTGTGTTTGTGTGTGTGTGTGTGCGCGTGCGTGTGTGTGTGTGTGTGTGTGTGTGTGTGTGTGTGTGTGCGCGCGCGCCTGCTCGTGTGTGCTTGAAAGCGTGATATCTCAGTTTAACTACAAACTGAATATAAAGAGTTCCAGTCCAGGACTCCCCTTGGAAACACAAGACGGATCTCATACCCAGACACCGAGGCCTTCATCCCCCTTAAACAACGAAACCTTCACAACACCAAGATCTCAACACAGAACAACGTGACCTTAGATAGGTCGTTAAACTAATCTCCACAGCATAATCCTAATCTCTTCCCCGTCGGAGACCCAGTTTCCAAATAAACCCCTGTCCGATGACAACAGTTTGAAGACAAGTGAGCTGGGCAGAGGTGGTGAAATGAAATCTGAACGCATGGGAGCAGGCAGTTTTGGTCTATGTAATGTGATCTGCTTTCGGCCTCGTTTTACATCGAAAGCCTCGCTTGCAAAACGAAATTAGCTTGTGTAAGCAGTAGATCGATCCTTATATTCTTCCTCTTGCTCCGTCTTTTCACAAGACCAAAATCATTTTGTCGACATCAATACTGGGTAATTACCTTCCACACTCCATCGAACTGCGGCATGGGTTACAGGATATCTTCTGCACACACACATACACATACGCGTATGCACGCACGCACACACAAATACGAACACATACACGCACGCATACATGTCACCAGGACCTTGCGTTATAACCCAGAAACCGTCGTTGGCTTTACAGTTTCAGTTTCAGTTTCAGTAGCTCAAGGAGGCATCACTGCGTTCGGACAAATCCATATACGCTACACCACATCTGCCAAGCAGAGGCCTGACCAGCAGCGTAACCCAACGCGCTTAGTCAGGCCTTAAATAAAAAAAGGTGAATAAATAATAGATAAGCTTACATAAATAAATAAATGAATAAATAAATAATAATTATAATATAAAAAAGGTAGTAGTAATAATAATAATAAAATAATAATAGTAATAAATTAATAAATAAATAAATAAGATAACAATGATGATAAATAAGCAATACAGCCAAGTGACTAAAGCAGATAGATAGATAAATAGATAGATAGATAGACAGATAGATAGATAGATAGAGTCCGTTGTGATGCTGCGAAAATGAACCCACACCCCCTCTTCGTTACTTCCTTCCCTGAGGTGATCGTGCATACCGCCTGTCCCGTTTGTACCCCCCATGGATCTGTCACGTGTCCGGGGAAGAAGCCTGGCTGAGTACATGTCTGGTTCCATTGTCACCGCTCCTTCCTCTCCTCGTCTGTCTGCCCCACCCCCCGACCCCCTCCTGCTTCTGCTGACTGGGCTGAAAGTTCTGGAACATGGTCCTTGAGTTGTGTGCGTGATGAAAGTGGTGCCGGTGATGGTGGGTGATGGAGGAGGTGTAAGGGTGGCGTTGAGACGCACTCTCTCTCTCTCTCTCTCTCAGACACACACTCACACACACACACACACACACACACACACACACACACACACACACACACACAGAGACACACACACCTACACTCACAAACACATACAGCAACACTCACACACACTCTCTTTCCCTCCCTCACACACACACACACACACACACACACACACACACACACACACACGATGAACCAGTGCTTAAAGTGACGGACAAGTCTGACATATTTCCATTTCGGGGGTTCTCAGACAAGACGCTTGTTGCATACCAGGGCCAAAAATGTGAAACGAGCAAGAACAAGGAGGATGGGGAGAAGGGGGGGGGGGAAGGAAAAGAAGAGGAGGGGAAGCAGATGAAGTGGGAAAGACAGAGAAACAGAGGGACGGAGTAAAAGAAAGACGGAGAATGCGACAGACAGATGGACAGACAGACAGAGAAAGAGAAGGAAACGACAGTAAGACAAAGAAAGAATGTAAAAAACAAGTCAAATTCCTGAAGTCTGGGATACTATTCTTAGCACAAATTTGCATAGCAACTTTGCTGGCAGCGGTCGACAAGTCAAGACAATGCAATGCCAGAAAGAACAAACGAGATCTCACCACTTCTGACAAAGCCAGTCGACAGTTCTAACAAACAAATGCTGTGGATCTATTTCAGTGCAAAGTACACCTTTCGCGAAACTTTGAAAACTAAATATGTCCACACTAGCAGGCTAGTTGATATGAAACGTTTCAAGTATTTTAAACATTAGACGTGAAGGCACTAACAAGAAGTACATAAATGGTATTTTGAATGCAGAAAAAAACACACACACAAGACGGCAAAATCTCTTGAAACTTTCAGTCAGGACAGGGACATAGGTGCATGCTGTGCACATAAACCAGTTTCCCGAAGAAGAAGGTCAAAGAAACATCGCAAGTCAAGACGAGAAAGCCTAACCCGAGACCGGGACACAGGCCTGGAACTCCCTTCAATTTAGAACAGTCTGATGCAGCACCCCGGCTGCGTACATGTTGCCAGGCAACCTTGATGCTGCTATGAACCGAATTCACTCACAGCCTGACCAACCCAAGACTTTCCGGTATCAGATGTGCTGAAAAAAAAGGTGATGAGAAACCACCAGAGTAACAAGTAAGTTCAAACTTTCGATTCTGAGTAAAGGAATCTTTCTGCAAAATGCAACGATTTTGACAATGCTTCTCGGAAAATGGTCACACGACTCTCGCCACAATCTCTGCCTCTCTCTTGGTCTGTCCACCATAATGCAGTGAAACATCAGCACAATCGGCAAGTCAGCGGGAGAACCCAAACAATTGGATCACATGGTACTGCACATACTGCCCTGGCGTTCTGGCCAGAGATGGACACAGTCTGAGGGACAGTGGTCAAACAATCAGTCATCTGTCTGCTCCCCCACCCCTCCCCATCCCCCAACCCCCTTCCAACTCAGGTTCAGAGCAAACGGCCTTGCTGGCACATCCGTGCATCTGTGCTGCAGATTGGAGGAGTTTGTATTATACTCCATGTTTGGTGTTACATATACTTACCATGTCAAACTGATGCAAACTAGGCCTATCGGTTTGCTCTGCTTGGCCAAATTTCACGCGGCTAACAGTGAAAAGACGAGCCGTCTTGCCCGGTCCGCTCTTAGCCAATCAAACGCCTCTAAAAGCTATAAGCGCCGAATCATTCCTTTGGCCAAGGCTCTCCACGCCATCTTGTCAGGTTTACGCTCTGTCTCGTCTTATTGTGCGTAGAACGAGCAGATGGAAAGATACTGTGTGGGTGCACCTGCACTTCCCCTGTGTGCCACAGTTTACAAGGGGGTTTGTTTGTGGTAAAACGAGGGGACAGTAAGAGACTGCGTCAGTGCAGCTGCCAAAGTTCCTTATCTGAAGTGCTTTTTACCATCCCTTCTCCTCTTCCTCCATTCCATCTTTTCCCATTTCATTGCCTCTGTGTTAACAATGCCCATCATTTACGCATATGTTCAATTCATTGAGTCATGGGAGAGAGATGGTGTACTGAAAAAAATCGAGAAATACACACGGCAGAAATGACCAGATTCTTTAACAACCCGCACTTCATCAAGTCATCAGTGTATGGCAACTCACTCTCTCAGTTTTCAAAATGATTTTCTTTGACCCGGAAACTGAAATTATATATCAGTAGAGAAACATGTTTGACAAAAGAGGAAAGCGTGGAGGAAAGAGGAAAATAGTAGCTTATTTTTGACACAAAATGGGTTGTACACAGCCAAGAAACTCTTGCTGGTGCTCTTCATAGTCAGAAGAATGATACGTCACTGTCACACGTTTAAAACACAGACTCCTTGAAACAACTCGACACAAAAACATCTGATGTGTTTACAGACATTATTGTGATAATATCAAGGAATATAATTATGCAGACATGGACAGCAAAACCAGAAATAATAACATACAAGGATATATAATACAACAAAGAGCTTAATATGAATAACCTTAATGCACGTGCTACTGAAGAAAACAACTGTTCAATAATAACAAAGAAATGGACACAAGCCAGGCCAGAGCAATGATCAAATACGAGTCGAAAATATATCCTCTGATGGAAGGGACAAAAATGGCTGGCTGTCTAACTTCATACAAACCTCAAGATCAACTGGTCGATCGCTGGCACAATTCGTTCTGCGTCGGTAAAAGGCGGCTTGACTTGAAGTAAGAACGCGGCTGGAAAGGAAGAACGTAAAATGTTGATTGCAATCTTATGGGGAGGAACAATCACTTTTCTTCTCTCTTCACCACTGTTCGCCTTTCTTGAAGTTCCGTTGCCTAAAAAGGTCGATGATTAGATCTTATTTTTGCACTTCCGCAATGTGAAAACGTTTGAAACTGTTGGCAACGAGAAACTTTTCATTTTTCTTCTTGCCAACAGCGTGGAATACTACGCACTTGTTGTGAACAGTTTTTGACGGGGGAAAGAGAATGATGAAAACGACTGAGTTTTTTTCCTTGGAAATGTTCATTTTTGCGCTGTTGTGCGACGTCTAAATTGAATTGCGCAAGGTAAAGCACCGCCATTTGAGACAAAGAATGAAAAGTAAAGTTTTACTTCATTTCCGCAAAGATCCAGTAATAAGCAGCCACGACAATCTGTAATAAAACGTTTTCGTTACACTCGAATCAGTGCAGTAATCTCTAGCCATTCACAAACATTATTTCGCCTTCTCCGTGCGTGCGTGTTAAAGCGGTCACACACACACACACACACACACACACACACACACACACACACACACATACATACATGCATGTATGTATGTGTGTGTGTGTGTGTGTGTGTGTGTGTGTGTGTGTGTGTGTCTGTGTGTGTGCGTGCACGCGTGCTCTTTCAAGTCTGCATGTCATATTAAATAATTCAAGGGACTCCAATTTTCCCTACCACAGTTACAGGTTGAAGCAGAAACCCTATCCAGTAACACACAGTCTCAGAGATAACTTGGAGCGAACTGGACAGGGGCTGGGGAAGGAAATTCAACTCCGTGGTTCAAGGGGAGGCAGGTGCTGTAACGTAATCCGCTTCCAGCCTCCATTTGCTCACAATGCCGTACTCTCAACACGCCATTAATTTGTTGGCAAGGGGTCGATTGGCCCTTTTCTCCATCTTTTTCTTCTCCAGTTGCTTCTTCTTCTTCTTCTTCTTCTTCTCACCCACCTCCTCTTTTCACACGACCAAGATAATGTTGATGAGTATGTCGTAATCAATACTGGGTGTTTTCTCGCGTTTCCGAAAACCTATCTTTCGCATGGATCGCAGGATTTATAAACTTCTGCGTGCACATATATATGCGTGTGTGCGTGTGTGTGTATATAGGTGAGAAGGTGAGGTGGGTGTGGAAGTGTGGGGAGATTCATTATCTAACAGGAGTGGAACTTCTGCTGACCTGGGAGAATAGAAAGATCGCCAACCTTCGCCAAGAAAGCGCGAAAAGATTCCGAGCACTGGGTCTTGGAATGAATGTTAACATGTATATTCCATCCACATATGGCATTGCTTTGACTACAGACCCTCGGTAACATTTATGGCGACGTGACAATGGCACGTGCCAGCATTCTGTAGAACTCACTGAACCCGAGTCTGCATTGGTGCTGGATCAACCACCTCACCACCATCCATCCCTCCTTCAGCATCTCCCGCCCACAGTCAATCACTCCAACCCCTGTCTTGCTTGCACCCTCTAACCCCCTACCCCATCAACCAACTATGGTACTCGGCAGCAGGAACCTGGCATTGTATGTGTCTGATTCCTGGGTATATGTCTGTTTCCAGGGTGTGTGTCTGATTACAGAGTGTGTGTCTGATTCCAGGGTATGTGCCTGATTCCAGTTTGTGTCTGATTACAGTGTCTGATTACAGTGTGTGTGTCTGATTCCAGAGGGTGTCTGATTCTTTGGTATGTGTCTGATCACATAGCATATGTCTGATTACATAGCATGTGTCTGATTACATAGCATGTGTCTGATTACAGAGCGTATGTCTGATTCCTGGGTATGTGTCTGATTACAGAGCTTGTGTCTGATTACAGAGCTTGTGTCTGATTACATAGCATGTGTCTCATTACAGAGCGTATGTCTGATTACATAGCATGTGTCTGATTACAGAGCGTATGTCTGATTCCTGGGTATGTGTCTGATTACATAACATGTGTCTGATTACAGAGCTTGTGTCTGATTACAGAGCGTGTGTCTGATTACATAGTATGTGTCTGATTACAGAGCGTATGCCTGATTCCTGGGTATGTGTCTGATTACAGAGCGTGTGTCTGATTACATAGCATGTGTCTGATTACAGAGCGTGTGTCTGATTCCTGAGTATGTGTCTGATTACATAGTATGTGTCTGATTACAGATCGTGTGTCTGATTCCTGAGTATGTATCTGATTACATAGCATGTGTCTGATTTCTGAGCGTGTGTCTGATTACATAGCATGTGTCTGATTACAGAGCGTGTGTCTGATTACATAGCATGTGTCTGATTACAGATCGTGTGTCTGATTATAAAGCGTGTGTCTGATTCCGGGGTGTGTGTCTGATTCCAGAGTGTGTGTCTGATATGTCTTATTCCAGTGTGTGTCTGATTCCGGGGTGTGTGTCTGATTAGACAGTGTGTGTCTGATTCCAAGGTGTGCGCCGGATTACAGACTGTGTGAGGGTGAGTCTGATTCCAGGGCATGTGTCTGATTCCGGGGTGTGTGTCTGATTCCAGGGTGTGTGTCTGATGTGATGTGGATTTGTTTGATAATTTAGATGATATAATCATCATCATCATCGTCATTTCTTCTTCTTCTTCTTCGTACTACCATCATCATCATCATCATCATCATCATCATCATCACCATTATTATTATTATTATTACTGTCGCTATTATTATTATTATTATTATTATTATTCTTATGCGCACAAGCGCGCGCGCGCGCATTCACACACACAAACACACACACACACACACACACACACACACACAATCAAACAACACACACACACAGACACACACAGACACACACACACACACACACACACACACACACACACACACGAACAATCAAACACAACGATAATGTCAATCAAGCACCGCCATTCAGGGCAGGTATATGGCCCAGCTAAATGACGCTTGACGCCGTGCTCTTTTAGCTGGCCAGTGATAGTTCTGAACACGCGGTCGTAAAGGACAGAAACAGCTAGCACGCAAACTCCTCTTTTTGATTACGGAAATTCCAGATCTGCAGGAGAGTAATAAAACACCCCAAAACAAACAACAATCAAACAAGAATAATACGCTGCAAATACATGCGAAGGAAATGAGAATTCTTTGTTGTTGTTGTTGTTGTTTTGCATCGTTAAAGATTTTTTCTTTTGTTTTACACTTGAAAGAGGGCGAGCGAGAGTGAGAGAAAGAGAGAGAGAACGGCGACAGAGACAAAGAGACTATAGATAGACAGACAGACAGACAGACAGATAGATAGATAGATAGATAGATAGATAGATAGATAGAGAGAGAGAGAGAGAGAGAGAGAGAGAGAGAGAGAGAGAGAGTTACATAATTGTATTGGCAGTAGCGTTTTACAGATCGCAAGCCAAGGTCTACCATTTCAAACCATCATCACTGCCTCTGTCCACCTCAATGTCGTAAAGCATGAACACAATCTTGCAAGTCACCAGGAGAGCCCTGACAATCAGACCACACCGGACTGTGCAGTCGGCACTGGAGAAAGATGGTCAGAGATGGACACAGGCCAAGACAGAGAGGCAGTGGTCATTCCATCAGTCATCTGTCTGCCGCCCCCTGACCAGCACGTAGCCCTTTTTCCCAGGCTCAGGGAAATAGGTTTGCTGGAACGTCTGCGTGTCTGTCTGCGCTGCAGACACCAAGTGGATTTGTGTGTAGAACGAGATGGAAGAAAGATTGTGTCCGTGCAACTGCGTCCCCTGTTGCGGTGTTTTACTGCCCCCCCCCCCACCCCCCGAACCCCCCTCCCCCTCCCCACACACACCTCCCTCACACACCCTCTCACCCCCACCACCTCCACTTCACCACTCCCACTTTCAACCTTTCCAACGCAATCTGTCACCATTTAACTTCTTCCGGAAGCTGACTTCGAAGAAGTACATGGATGAAAAGGATATTCTGAGACACAAATTACATACATCACATTC
>NC_134876.1:6965630-6983130 GCF_041734735.1 Babylonia areolata | reverse complement strand
GCACGCACACACACACACACACACGCACACACACACACACTGCATACATACATTTTAACATACATGTGTATCTAACAGCTACCCTAACACACACGCACACATAGGCAGGCACAAACTTACATAAACACACGCACACACAATACACATTCATATATATGCATGCATATATATATATATATATATATATATATATATATAGAGAGAGAGAGAGAGAGAGAGAGAGAGAGAGATCCATTCTCAATGCTCATATTAGCCACTCTGATCCTACAGAAGGGGATGGGGGGTGGAGGGGGGGGGGAAGAATGAACAGCAATCGACAGGTGTTTTGCAATGAGGGAGGAGGTGGGGGGATAGCTCGCTGCTAACTCTTGACCGCTAACTGGAGAGAAGGCAAAGAAACACTAGTTGCCCACAGTTTGGTATGGGTCTCTCTCTCTCTTGTTTGGATTACGTATCTCAGAAAGTAAGTAGTAACAAGAACTACTTTGTGTCAAAACAAAACAAAACAAAAAATATGTGGGAATAAAAATTTCTTTGTCACAGATCCAGGCTGAGTGAATGCACTAAAATCATTCGAAAATCATTCAGCAGGCTTCAATTCCATTCCAGTCTTCTTCTTCACATTAAACATTAATCACTGAAAGAAGTAAGAGATTCCTCGCATGACATAAAAAACAACAACAACAACAACACAGACCTGGAGTAGGAGCTATAAGAAATAACGGAATGAGAATAAGAAAGAAAATAACACGAAAATGGGAATGTTATTAAAGAAGAAGGAAATGAAAAAGAAAAAAAAAATGAGACAAAAACAAAGCCAGAAGAAGCAACTGAACAAGAAGATGAAGAATAAAACAACAACAATAATGAGGAGGAGGAGATTTTTGTATTTGTATTTGTATTTCTTTTTATCACAACAGATTTCTCTGTGTGAAATTCGGGCTGCTCTCCCCAGGGAGAGCGCGTCGCTACACTACAGCGCCACCCATTTTTTTGTATTTTTTTCCTGCATGCAGTTTTTATTTGTTTTTCCTATCGATGTGGATTTTTCTACAGAATTTTGCCAGGAACAACCCTTTTGTTGCCGTGGGTTCTTTTACGTGCGCTAAGTGCATGCTGCACACGGGACCTCGGTTTATCGTCTCATCCGAATGACTAGCGTCCAGACCACCACTCAAGGTCTAGTGGAGGGGGAGAAAATATCGGCGGCTGAACCGTGATTCGAACCAGCGCGCTCAGATTCTCTCGCTTCCTAGGCGGACGCGTTACCTCTAGGCCATCACTCCAGAGATGGGAGAAAGAGGAAAAGAAGAACAACAGCAACTTTTGGATGCGGCGAGTCATATGCATGCATAACACTATACCTTCAGCCTGTCTGTCTGAACGATGTGCAGTGTGCCTGCAAGTTAACCCCGGGTGGCCAACCAACGCGCTCATAGCATTCAGGCGGACAAGGGCACAATCTGTTTTTTTTTTGTTTTGTTTGTTTTTTCTTCCAGTTCATTGTGCCACTGATGACGCCTTTTCGGTGCACCCAAAGTGCCCCTGAATATTCATGGAGTGAAGATGAAACAGTTGAGGCGGTGTAGAATTTTGCTGTCAAGCTGAATCAAGGCTGCCTCTCCCTCTCTCTGTCTGTCTCACACAGACACACACAAACACACACAGACACACAGACATTCACACCCACACACACATTATCGTGCCTATGTGTTGGGTGCGTGATGTCCCACAATATCAAACCCTGTTTACCAAGACAAACATATTATTCACGTCATCCCACGTTCTCTGTTTTTTTTCTGATTTATTATTTCAATGGATTGAAGACGAAACGTAGGTGATGAGATGGGTGTCAGTAAGGCTGGGATTTGTGTGGTGGACTCGAGACAGCAGTGGGAGAGAAGGTGGTGGAAGGAACTCAGAACTCATTTAATTGTAAAACCATCATAGGAATTATGGACACTATAAACTAAACACAACAAGCAAACCAAAAAAGTAAAAGCAATAAGTTGTGAGCACATGCAGGATATTCCATAAGACATAGTTGTGGACTGCGAACTTTAAAGCATTCATATATGTATTTTGCCAGTTCTGGTTGGAAATAATTTTGTAGTAAACAGAGAAGGGGTGGATGGAGTGCAACAAAAGGTTGAGAGGGAAGGGTAACAATCGACAGATGTACGCATGCGTGTGCGCACACAAGCGCTTGCGCGTTGTCATGTAGCTACACACGTGCGCGCGCGTGCACAAAAATACTCTCTCACACACACACACATGCATGTGTACAAACACAAACATACATATTCATACATACTCGTGCGAACGCACGCACACACACACTCACGCAAAAACACATGTTTTCACTGCCCCTCTACTGACACACACACTCCGCGAGCACAAACGTACATGCATGTTTAATCCATTTCCCTAACTTTTTCAGACAGACAGTCACACACACACACACACACACACACACACACACACACACACACACACACACACAAACAAACAACACCTAACAAAAAGAAAACAAAACAATAATGTCACTGTTACCGTTTTCATGATTCGTGGGCATGATCGGCTTGCATGCATACACACAGCACCCCCACCCCGCCCCCATCACTCCCCCTCCGTCAATCATCCCTTCCCCACCACCCGCCGCATATTATGTGTCTGCGCGATGTGTGATGTGCCAATCATGCCAGTCACAGCGAGACACGCGGGATGAATCAGTCGGTCAGAAAGCAATGCACTCTAATTTTTTTTCTGATTTATTGTGCCACTGATGAAATCTTTCCAGAGTGCCTAAAGTGACTGTGAATGTTTGTATTTGTATTTGTATTTCTTTTTATCACAACAGATTTCTCTGTGTGAAATTTGGGCTGCTCTCCCCGGGGAGAGCGCGTCGCTACACTACAGCGCCACCCATTTTTATGTATTTTTTCCTGCGTGCAGTTTGATTTGTTTTTCCTATCCAAGTGGATTTTTCTACAGAATTTTGCCAGGAACAGCCCTTTTGTTGCCGTGGGTTCTTTTACGTGCGCTAAGTGCATGCTGCACACGGGACCTCGGTTTATCGTCTCATCCGAATGATTAGCGTCCAGACCACCACTCAAGGTCTAGTGGAGGGGGAGAAAATATCGGCGACCGAGCCGTGATTCGAACCAGCGCACTCAGATTCTCTCGCTTCCTAGGCGGACGCGTTACCTCTAGGCCATCACTCCACTATGTTTATGGGATTAAGGATAAGGACTGGCTAGGCGCGTCGGCGGCATTATAATTCTGATACTCTAACAAACTAAATAAACAAAAATTTGTGTTTGACAATTTGAGTGTTCACTCCCTCCTCCTCCTTCTCTCTGTCTCTGTCTGTCTTTCTCTCTCTCTCTGTCTCTGTCTGTCTTTCTCTTTTGCACACTTAAGCCGATTTAGCTTCCCATGTTGGTTTTCTGGTTTTAAGGTCCTATAGGGCAGATATGGATGGTGCTTACAACCCTGTTAAGACCGCGTACCGATGCGGCTGGCTGGGCTTTATGAAGCATTTATGATAATAATGATGAAAATGCTTTGCTAAACCCTTGTACACCTCCAGCCTCTTTCCCACATCATCTCACCACCCCCGTCCTTCCCTTGCCCCATTCCCTCCTCTCGCCCTGTTTTGAATTGTGGCCTATGGCCGATGTTCAATAAAACAATTTCGTTCGTTCGCTCGTTCTCTCTCTCTCTCCCTCTGATTTTCGGACGAGCAATTTCGTTCGTTCGTTCGTTCGTTCGTTCTCTCTCTCCCCCTCTCTCTCTCTGATTTTCGGACGAGCAGACGGTTTGATTTAACTCGAAAAGTTCGATCCATTGTGTTGTTTACAAACGGGTGTGATACCTGACATTTTACAGAGGCGTCCTTTCAGTAGCATGCATTCGTCTGCAGGAGAAATGAGGACTGTGCGTTACCTGGTTTATCGGCTTAATGTCGAAGCGGGCACTGGGGGGAAAGCCTCAAGAGGTGCTGTGTGTGAGATGGTACGGCGTGTAGGCAGTGTCACGTTTGTTTTGCTCTTGTCATTGTTTTTTCTGGGGCAACTAAGTTTGCTGTGTGTGAGATGGTACGGCGTGTAGGCAGTGTCACGTTTGTTTTGCTCATGTCATTGTTTTTTTCTGGGGCAACTAAGTTTGCTGTGTGTGAGATGGTACGGCGTGTAGGCAGCGTCACGTTTGGTTTGCTCCTGTCAGTGTTTTTTCTGGGGCAACTAAGTTTGCTGTGTGTGAGATGGTACGGCGTGTAGGCAGTGTCACGTTTGTTTTGCTCCTGTCATTGTTTTTTCTGGGGCAACTAAGTTTGCTGTGTGTGAGATGGTACGGCGTGTAGGCAGTGTCACGTTTGGTTTGCTCCTGTCAGTGTTTTTTCTGGGGCAACTAAGTTTGCTGTGTGTGAGATGGTACGGCGTGTAGGCAGTGTCACGTTTGTTTTGCTCCTGTCAGTGTTTTTTTCTGGGGCAACTAAGTTTGCTGTGTGTGAGATGGTACGGCGTGTAGGCAGTGTCACGTTTGTTTTGCTCCTGTCAGTGTTTTTTCTGGGGCAACTAAGTTTGCTGTGTGTGAGATGGTACGGCGTGTAGGCAGTGTCACGTTTGGTTTGCTCCTGTCAGTGTTTTTTTCTGGGGCAACTAAGTTTGCTGTGTGTGAGATGGTACGGCGTGTAGGCAGTGTCACGTTTGTTTTGCTCCTGTCATTGTTTTTTTCTGGGGCAACTAAGTTTGCTGTGTGTGAGATGGTACGGCGTGTAGGCCGTGTCACGTTTGTTTTGCTCATGTCGTTGTTTTTTCTGGGGCAACTAAGTTTGCTGTGTGTGAGATGGTACGGCGTGTAGGCAGTGTCACGTTTGTTTTGCTCCTGTCAGTGTTTTTTCTGGGGCAACTAAGTTTGCTGTGTGTGAGATGGTACGGCGTGTAGGCAGTGTCACGTTTGTTTTGCTCCTGTCAGTGTTTTTTCTGGGGCAACTAAGTTTGCTGTGTGTGAGATGGTACGGCGTGTAGGCAGTGTCACGTTTGTTTTGCTCCTGTCAGTGTTTTTTCTGGGGCAACTAAGTTTGCTGTGTGTGAGATGGTACGGCGTGTAGGCAGTGTCACGTTTGGTTTGCTCATGTCAGTGTTTTTTCTGGGGCAACTAAGTTTGCTGTGTGTGAGATGGTACGGCGTGTAGGCAGTGTCACGTTTGGTTTGCTCCTGTCAGTGTTTTTTTCTGGGGCAACTAAGTTTGCTGTGTGTGAGATGGTACGGCGTGTAGGCAGTGTCACGTTTGTTTTGCTCCTGTCATTGTTTTTTCTGGGGCAACTAAGTTTGCTGTGTGTGAGATGGTACGGCGTGTAGGCAGTGTCACGTTTGTTTTGCTCCTGTCAGTGTTTTTTTTCTGGGGCAACTAAGTTTGCTGTTGTGAGATGGTACGGCGTGTAGGCAGTGTCACGTTTGTTTTGCTCATGTCATTGTTTTTTTCTGGGGCAACTAAGTTTGCTGTGTGTGAGATGGTACGGCGTGTAGGCAGTGTCACGTTTGTTTTGCTCCTGTCAGTGTTTTTTTCTGGGGCAACTAAGTTTGCTGTGTGTGAGATGGTACGGCGTGTAGGCAGTGTTACGTTTGTTTTGCTCCTGTCAGTGTTTTTTCTGGGCCAACTAAGTTTGCTGTGTGTGAGATGGTACGGCGTGTAGGCAGTGTCACGTTTGGTTTGCTCCTGTCAGTGTTTTTTCTGGGGCAACTAAGTTTGCTGTGTGTGAGATGGTACGGCGTGTAGGCAGTGTCACGTTTGGTTTGCTCCTGTCTGTTTTTTCTGGGCCAACTAAGTTTGCTGTGTGTGAGATGGTACGGCGTGTAGGCAGTGTCACGTTTGGTTTGCTCCTGTCAGTGTTTTTTCTGGGCCAACTAAGTTTGCTGTGTGTGAGATGGTACGGCGTGTAGGCAGTGTCACGTTTGGTTTGCTCCTGTCAGTGTTTTTTCTGGGGCAACTAAGTTTGCTGTGTGTGAGATGGTACGGCGTGTAGGCAGTGTCACGTTTGGTTTGCTCCTGTCAGTGTTTTTTTCTGGGGCAACTAAGTTTGCTGTGTGTGAGATGGTACGGCGTGTAGGCAGTGTCACGTTTGGTTTGCTCCTGTCAGTGTTTTTTCTGGGGCAACTAAGTTTGCTGTTATAATGTCACGACGACGAAAGCAATCCTGGTCTCAATCCTGCTCCAAGCGAAGACTCCATGCAACAAACGCCACTGGCTAGCACAGGGTCATCTCGGAGGGTCAGTATTAACCCCTTGACTGCAAACCTCAGTGAAATGAAATCAGTGTGGCATGATTTGGATACATGTGCAAGAACTGCTCACTGTGTACCTTAAAGTGGTGTGTATTTTATCTTACTGAACATAAGTGATGCAATCCTCAGAGGAAGAAGACTAAATAAAGATTGGTAACCGATATCCTGACCTGTCAGCTCAATTCTATCTTAGAGAACAGCCTTCACTGACGAGCAAACTCGTCAGCAGCAGTCAAGGAGTTAACCAAGAAGACGTCCGATCTCCACACTCCCGTGTCTTCATCACCAGCTGCAGAGCCAACGCTCAATGATGTGATGTCCACTATGAAAACGATGAATGACCAGCTGGCCTCCACGCTGGGCACCAACGTCGACGGTGTCATGCAGGAAGTTCGTTACACGCGCGAGGATTATGATGCTCTGAAACTACTGATGGGACTGACAGGGGTGACCAAGCTGAGAAAGGTGCACCAGAACCTTCAGAAGACCTGAGCCAAAAGTTACAGGACTGGTGGTTTAACTGGTTTAATTGATATCGATATCAATCACTGAGAGTAATTTAATAAAACGTTAATGTATAAGGGAATGCTGCAAATTGTATGAAGGAACTTGTCCTCAGTAAGAACGATTCAAAATCTCAAGATTTGTTTAATGCAGAATGTCGTGGTTCTAAAAGAAATGCCAACAGATTAAATTTCGACGTACAATAGACAAGGGCGACAGTGGCTGTTTTAATACAACTGGACGAAAGTATAAGGATTTGCAAAACAGAAAAAAACAACAATTTAGCGACGCATTTTTGATAGCATGCATCTATATGAAATCAGAAACACCCTACTTAAGATTTCAATGAAAAGAGCCAACTAATAATATCATTATCGAAACTTGGTTTGATCATTTTAAGGCACTCTTAACAAAAGAAATCTGTCTGGATAATATACTCCAACACGAAAATGAAGATGTAGATGAGATCATCCTAAACCGTCCATTTTCAAAAGAAGAAATATTGTTTGCTTCAAGGAAAAAAAAAGTTTAAGTCGTAAAAGCTGCAGGGCCAGATTGCAATTCTAGAGAACTTTAGAAGTGAGCATTTAAAATGAAATCAATTTGGATTATTTTTACGTTACCTTTTTCTATTCTCTTTTGTTTTTATAACGAAATTTATCCTCGACTGGGTTGAATCTATTATTCTGTCAATTCATATATATAAAAAAAGAATATTTACTGTGAATATCAAGCAAGATTTCAGAGCAACAATTCTACGATAGATCATGTTTACTTTGATGGCTTTTGTTCAGAAAGTTTTCCATCAACCGTAAATTGCTTGTCGCCTTTATAGATTTTGAAGAAGAAGAAGAAGAAGAAGAGCAACAACAACAACAACAACAGCAACAACATTAAACAACAACAAAAAACCAACAAGAACAAGAAAAAAAAAAAAAAAAAAAAAAACAGACCGTGGGCGACAACTGCAAGAAAAGCTGGAAGAATACGTGGAAAGAAAGGGAAGGAAGAAATGAAAACACGGATGTCAATCACACGCCCAGGCTGTTTATTTGCCTCATACTACACCCATCCCTCCCCTCCCCACCCTCCCCTCCCCTCAAAGCAATTTGCGACCTCCATCCCAGTCACCCACACCCATCCCTTCCCTGCCCCCCCCCCCCCCCGCCCCCCCACCCGGCCTCCCTCTCCCCCATTCCGTCTTTGTCGCATGACGACAAAGCCCCCACATCAACCAGCCGAAGTCCATTGTACCCACGTCTCGTCATACCAGCTTCTCGTGGTTCTTCAATGCTGCCCTTGCCTTATATCTTGAAACTCTTTGTCAGTCCTCAGCGTGTGACGGTCTCATTACATCCACGACATGTTGTCTAGTTCTGATAACTTGTGACATAGTTTTCAAAGTAAAACAATATCTTAAAGTTGGTGCATTCATGCGCTTAAATAATCCCCCTGAAATACACCTGAAAATTAGGAAAAAGTATGTTTCGCAGGATGCTTAAAAATACGTTAAAAATGTTACGGATTTATTTATTCGAATTTGCGTCTTGGCGTTTTTTGTGGTTTTTTTTTGCAGGAGTGATGAGGCTGCGCATTGATCTTGATAATTGTTGTAGGGCGCCACCCACGGACTTACAGAAATCGAAGAACGTGAGTATCATAGGCCGGCGTCTGCATGCATTATGACCCCCCCCCCCCCCCACCCCCCCCGCCCCCCTCACCTGTGCCCCGTATCTCTCCCCCATCACCCGGCATGTTCTGTCCAGTATCCCTCCCTGTTTGTCTGCGCCATGCGTGATGTCCCAGTAACGTTAGCTCCTTGTATTAGAGACATGCGGATGAGTCAGACCATCAGAGAGGTGCTTTTGGTTTTAAACATCAATTAATTGTGTCATCGTTGCAGACGAATAATAATAATTATTATAAGATGATGATGATGATGATTGATGATGAAGATGACAATGGTGGTGGTGCTGATGAGGAGGAAAATGATGGAAAAGACCAACAACAATGTCAACGAGGAGAAGAAAAAAAGAAAGAAAAGAATGAATATTCTCTGTGCATTCCTGATTTGTGGCGTGATCAACCCATCTGCATGCATAATGCCCTCATCCTCTTACATAGATCTCTCTCTCTCTCTCTCTCTCTCTCTCTCTCTCTCTCTGTGTGTGTGTGTGTGTGTGTGTGTGTGTGTGAGTGCGCGCGCACGATGCGTATTGCGCCTGCAAATTAACCTCGGGTGGCTCACTGATACGGCAGAAGAATTCAGATAAACGAAAGCCGTCTGTCGAGGGAGCTGAGAACTGTTTAACATGCTCTAAGCAAGATGCAAGTCTCGAAAGAAGCAAGCTATGATTACGGAGGACGGAGACGAGGAATGTCTTCATATTTCACCAAGGACCTGAACGTGGGATCAAATGAAATCAAATCATGCTTTCTAAAGTCAAGCCGACCGCAAAAAGGCCATCTCAGGGCTGATAAACCGTCAGTAATCAAAACCAGTGAAAGAACACAAAATAATGTTTAAAAGCTTTATTAAAACGTTAAAAAAAACTCACTTCCCACTCGATCGACGTAACACTGAAAACACGTTAAGGATATTGTGATGGTGTAAAAAGATCACATAACGTATCAGAACACGTACAACCCAAACTTAAGAGGGTAGGGTGACTAGGGTACACCACATCGTGAAGATGGTGGACTCGTCAGTGGAGCGAAGAGGCGTGTTTCCACGGCCGTAACCAGTGTAACACCTTGGACAGCAGTGAGTCTATGAAGGGCATGGGGAACTGAATCAGTCTCCAGAGTATCAAGGCAGACATGCTTATGTCTCAAGGGGTTGAACAATCGACCAGGAGACCGAACGTGGAGAGACTGAATGATATGGCTCTCCTATCTTAGTTTATCACAAAAAAGTCGACGCACTAATACACCTATAGAGTTGAACATAACAGTCCCTACATTATCATCACATCTAGATATTTTAAGATTTGATGTTGTTGTCACCTGTTATCAGACGGAAGCAAATATCAATGTACATAAATTTATGGAAAGTTGATGTGCGAGAATTTCCCGATTGGAAAATGGAAATGCTG
Source organism: Babylonia areolata (assembly GCF_041734735.1). Taxonomy (NCBI): domain Eukaryota; kingdom Metazoa; phylum Mollusca; class Gastropoda; order Neogastropoda; family Buccinidae; genus Babylonia; species Babylonia areolata. The sequence goes on along the minus strand of NC_134876.1, from coordinate 6,973,244 downwards.
TGGTCACGTGATGCGTAGTCGTACACACACTGCGGGAGGATAAAAGTAGCCCCTCACCCCCCACCCCCACCCCCACCCCCATCCCACCCCCAGACGTGAGAGAGGATGTCTGGCTAAGACTACCCGAGTGAGAGACCTGTTAGGGAGAGAGGGTTAATAGAGAGAAAATGAAAAGAGAAGTCGTGACGTGAGGTGACAGGAGAAAAGAGAGATCGGGAGAGAGAGAGAGAGAGAGAGAGAGAGAGAGAGAGAGAGATCGGGAGAGAGAGAGAGAGAGAGAGAGACTCAAGCGAAAAGAAGTGCTGAAGAAATGAAGAAGACAGAAGAGCAGAGACATCTTCCTGAAGAATGGCCACAGACTCCATTATATCGACACCAGGAGACGGAAGATCCAGAAGACATCAGCGCCCCATCTGTACTGTAAAGACTTGCAGCAGGGCAACTGACCGGGCGTGAAATTATATGCCTGTGCGAAAAGGGCACTTTCAGACATCTTGATAAGAACTTGAAGCCAGCTGTAGCTGGCAGAGTGACTGCTGGGGCAAAGAACTGTGAAGTGAATGTGCGAGTGGAAACCTGACAAGGTCAGAACAACCCCGGGATTGGGATTGGGATTTAAAATATCATTGCAATATCGTACTGTGTGAAAGATTTGATGTGTGTAAATAATCAATCACACACACCACAGCCACCATCACCACAACCATCACTATTCCCTATTCACACACACTCCACAACCACCATCACCACAACCATCTTTATTCCCCATTCACACACACATAACAACCACCATCACCACAACCATCGTTATTCCCCATTCACACACACATCACAACCACCATCACCACAACCATCGTTATTCCCCATTCACACACACACCACAACCACCATCACCACAACCATCGTTATTCCCCATTCACACACACATAACAACCACCATCACCACAACCATCGTTATTCCCCATTCACGCATACACCACAACCACCATCACCACAACCATCGTTATTCCCCATTCACGCACACACCACAGCCACCATCACCACAACCATCATTATTCCCCATTCACGCACACACCACAACCACCATCACCACAACCATCGTTATTCCCCATTCACACACACACCACAGCCACCATCACCACAACCATCGTTATTCCCCATTCATACACACACAAAAACCACCATCGCCACAACCATCGTTATTCCCCATTCCCGCATACATCACAACCACCATCGCCACAACCATCGTTATTCCCCTTTCACGCATACATAACAACCACCATCACCACAACCATCGTTATTCCCCATTCACACACACACCACAGCCACCATCACCACAATCATCGTTATTCCCCATTCACACACACCACCATCACCATAATCATCGTTATTCCCCATTCACACACACCACCATCACCACAACCATCGTTATTCCCCATTCACACACACACACCACAACCACCATCACCACAACCATCGTTATTCCCCATTCACACACACATCACAGCCACCATCACTACAATCATCGTCATTCCCCATTCACGCATACACCACAACCACCATCACCACAACAATCGTTATTCCCCATTCACGCACACACCACAACCACCATCACCACAACCATCGTTATTCCCCATTCACGCACACACCACAGCCACCATCACCACAACAATCGTTATTCCCCATTCACGCACACATCACAACCACCATCACCACAACCATCGTTATTCCCCATTCACACACACACCACAACCACCATCACCACAACCATCGTTATTCCCCATTCACGCACACATGAAATAACGAAGAACGAAGAGGATAAAGGATAAAACGAAGAATAAACGCAAGAAGAAGAAGAAGAAGAACAGCAAAAAGAACAGGAACAACAACAAAGCAAAAAAGTGGAAGAACAAATGGAAAGGGGCTGGTGGGAGGAGGGGGGAGGGAGGGGAGAGGGGGGGGGGGTGGTGGGGGGGGAGAAAACACATCCATCACAACCCAATGCTGGTTTGTTCTTCCCAGACCCAGAAACCAAGCCTCCTCCTCCCTTCCACTCTTCCCTCCCCCACCCTCTATCTGTACCCCCCTCACACTTCCCCCCCCCCCCCACCCCCCACTCCGCCTCTTGTCCCGATTGCCAAGAAAACACAAAGCGGCCTCACATCACACGTCAACGTCCTGCATCGCGCGTCTCGTCATTACATTCCACGCAGTTTCCGCAGTGGCTCCCTGGCACTGGCGGCATCCCTTGCAATATTCATCATCCACTCCTGTCGTTCAGCGTCTGAAGCTCTCGCTGCACCCACACGAAACTGTGTGGGGAAGTGCGTGTGGTCAGCCAATCTATACACATGGATGATGCCTCCCAGCTCGTATGATTACGGAGTGGTGGCCAAGCAGGTAACGCACCTGACTAGGGAGCGTGTGTGCAAGGGTTCGAGTCCAACATATGAACCAGGAGTTTTACTCCCTCTCTCTCTCTCTCTCTCTCTCTCTCTCTCTCTCTCTCTCTCTCTCTCTCTCACTCTCCACATGCGGGCCAGGAGTTTTACTTCACCTCCCCCCCCCCCTCTCTCTCCACATACGGGCCTGGAGTTTTACCCCCCCCCCCGCTCTCTCTTTCCACATACGGGCCAGGAGTTTTATTTCACCCCCCCACTTCTCTCTCCACATACGGGCCAGGAGTTTTACCCCCCCCCCTCTCTCTCTCCACATACGGGCCAGGAGTTTTACCCCCCCCCCCTCTCTCTCCACATACGGGCCAGGAGTTTTACTTCAACCCCCCCCCTCTCTCTCCACATACGGGCCAGGAGTTTTACTTCACCTCCCCCCCCTCTCTCTCTCTCTCTTTCCACATGCGGGCCAGGAGTTTTAACCCCCCCCCCTCTCTCTCCACATACGGGCCTGGAGTTTTACCCCCCCCCTCTCTCTCTCTTCACATACGGGCCAGGAGTTTTACTTGACCTCCCCCCCCCCTCTCTCTCTCCACATACGGGCCAGGAGTTTTACTTCACCTCCCCCCCCCCTCTCTCTCTCCACATACGGGCCTGGAGTTTTACCCCCCCACCCCTCTCTCTCTCTCCACATACGGGCCTGGAGTTTTACCCCCCCCACCCCCCTCTCTCTCTCCACATACGGGCCTGGAGTTTTACCCCCCCCACCCCTCTCTCTCTCTCCACATACGGGCCTGGAGTTTTACCCCCCCACCCCCCTCTCTCTCTCCACATACGGGCCTGGAGTTTTACCCCCCCACCCCTCTCTCTCTCTCCACATACGGGCCTGGAGTTTTACCCCCCCACCCCTCTCTCTCTCTCCACACAGGGGTCAGAAGTTTTACATCAACCTCCCCCCCCCCCCCTCTCTCTCTCCACATACGGACCAGGAGTTTTACTTCACCTTCCCCCACCCCTTCGCCACCACCTCCGTCCGCATCCACTACATCTTGAGTGGTGGTCTGGGTGCTACTCATTTGGTTGAAACTATAAACCGACGCTCCGCGTATGGAATGCACTAAGCGCACGTAAAAGAACCCATGGCAACAAAACAGTTATTCCTGGCAAAAATACTATTGAGAAGATTGCTAAAAAGAGTAGATCGTAAAACAAATTCACACTTACTTTGCAGACAGAAAATAAAGGTCGCGCTTGGTGACGCGCTCTCCACGGGGAGAGAGCAACCCAACTTTCACACAGAGCAATCTTTTGTATTTGTATTTGTATTTCTTTTATCACAACAGATTTCTCTGTGTGAAATTCGGGCTGCTCTCCCTAGGGAGAGCGCGTCGCTACACTACAGCGCCACCCATTTGTTTTTTGTATTTTTTCCTGCATGCAGTTTTATTTGTTTTTCCTATCGATGTGGATTCTTCTATAGAATTTTACCAGGAACAAACCTTTTGTTGCCGTGGGTTCTTTTAAGTGCGCCAAGTGCATGCTGCACACGGGACCTCGGTTTATCGTCTCATCCGAATGACTAGCGTCCAGACCACCACTCAAGGTCTAGTGGAGGGGGAGAAAATATCGGCGGCTGAGCCGTGATTCGAACCAGCGAGCTCAGATTCTCTCGCTTCCTAGGCAGACGCGTTACCTCTAGGCCATCACCCCACTTGCTGTGACCTAAAGTAATACAATACAATACAATACAATACAATACTGCACAGCAATTGTTTCATCCCAGTCGGTGCGCGTGGTGCGAGAAGCGTGATGTCCCATCATGTCACGCCCCCCCCCCCCCCCTCCACCCCACCTCCACCCCCCCTTGGATATAAATTATATGTCCGGCTGACCAGCCGGCCTGACCACTGGATGGGTCACACCGGTGTCACTGATCATGCCGCGACTTCTTTTCCGAGTTAGCAGATCATCTAGACTTTTCTGAATGTTCCAAGGATCTGAAGATGAAACTGACGCAGTGGTCTCTCTGTCTGTCTGTCTGTCTGTCTTTTCTATTCCCTTTCTTCTTCTTCTCACCTCCGTCCGCCCTTCTTATCAAACATGCAAACACCAAAAGTCTTCATCTTTTCACCCACAACCCCTCTACAAAAAACAACAAAAAACAAAAAAACCTATAATAATAATAATAATAATAATAATGAAATATGTCAAATAAAAGTTGAAAAACGGAAAAAAAAAATTCACAGTTACTCTAATACCCCTCCTGACTACCCTCCCCTCCCCCCTGCCACTTCCTCACACCACACACACACACACACACACACACACACACACACACACCACACACACACACACACACACACACACCACACACACACACACTCACACACACCACACACACACAGACACACAAACACACACACTCACACACACACACACAAACACACACACACACAACACACACACACACACACACACACACACACCACACACACACACACACACACACACACACTTACACATCCCCGTACCCCCTACCACCCTAACACATCCTACCAAAAGACACCATCACCCACAACGAAAACAACGAACGGAAACTCGAGAAGCGTGAGACCAGCCATAACAGGATCAAGTATGGCGTCAGCCAGCAAAGTGCGCATGTTCAGACTGTCGGCAACTTCCTTTGGGAGTCTCCAAAAATATGCACGACACTGGACGAGATCTTCCCAGAGAGACTGGTTAAAAAAAAAAAGAAAAATTTTTTTAAGTGTTTTTTTTTTTCCTTTGGGTATCGGTATCAGCGTTTGGGGATGTTTAACACACAGTAAAAGTAGTCCGGGTTTAAAACAGAAAATGCGTCTCCTTCTTTGTGTCTGTCTCCGTTTCTGTCTCTGACTCTGTTTTTGTCTCTGTCTGTCTGTCTGTCTGTCTCCCCCCCTTCTCTCTCTCTTAAAAAAAGAGACAAACAAAGGAAAGACTCGAGGAATCGCGAGAGGAAAAAAGTGCATAATATATATCTCTGTGTGTGTGTGTGTGTGTGTGTGTATGTGTGTGTGTGTGTGTGTGTGTGTGTGTGTGTGTGTGTGTGTGTGTGTGTTTGCGCGAGCACATCCCCGCCCATACACTGATTTTGTACACGTAATCTTTGTGTGTGTGTGTGTGTGTGTGTGTGTGTGTGTGTGTGTGTGTGGTGTACTTTCATGCCTATGACGCATTTATGGACTGTATGAACCCATTGTTAAAATAAATCTCTCTCTTTCTTCTTCTCTCTCTGTATGTACAACACACACACACACACACACACACACACACACACACACACACACACACACACACATAAATACACAGTATCATTGAACGCGACATCTGCCAGCCTTCAGAGACCGTGCAGGTCAATGGCTTTATAAATTTGCAATGACTGACAGCCGCCACAACGTCAGTATTCCGTGCTGACTTCAATGGCCAAGGAACCGATGACAAATTGAACCACCCCTCCCCCTCCCTCTCCTCATCCCTGGGCCCCCTTCCCCTCCACCCCCACCCTCTCACATGTCTGGGCAATAACTGGTGCGGCGCCCTCCCTCTCAGTGAAAAGCTCAAGCATCAGCAAAATATTAATCTAGTTTTCTTCTCCCGGCCTCCTCCTCTCCTTCCTTCCTTCCTTCCCTGGCTTTCTCGCCCCCTCCCCCCACGCCGCCCCACCCCCACCCCTACCCCCACCCCACCTGATGACCTCTCCCCATCTCCAACGTCCGTGCTGGGTCTCTTTAAGTTTGCATTCACATGAGACAAAGATCCAAATATGTCATTCATGAAATACATCTAAAATGTATTCAATGTTTTCTTTTCTTTCTCTTTTTTCTTCCTGTATCAGAATCCCTTTTGCCTTTTTGTCCGAGGCACACACAATGGCGGGGTGATTTCTGTGCTCTTGTTCTTTGAAAATCAGGGTGAGTGAATTCTGTCCATAACCTTTGTTTGTTCCACTGTGTCGTATAGGTGGCCATACATCGTCTTCGTCGTGTTTTTTTGGTTTTGTTTTTCTTTTCTTTTCTTTTCTTTTCACACACACACACACACACACACACACACACACACACACACACACACACACGCACGCACACACACACACACACACACACACACACACACACACACACACACACGTATCTCAAGCATAAGAAACTTAAACAGCATAGACACACGCACTACCACAAGCGTAAGATACGTAGACCCAATTGCAAACGATTCAGTCAAAGCAACCAGCTCAACGTGTGCATTATACAACAGATCGTACGATCGTCAAATGTAGCTCTTCTGGTTTTGAAGGCTTTCTCCGATTGGTTATACCAGGAAAAGTTCGTCTTTTCAATGGTTGGAGCAGCTGGGATGTCCGAGGGTAAATTTACCGCAGATTTATATATGCGAACGGGCAAGTCTAATTGTGAACGATGGGTTTGGGTACGTGTGGATAATAAAAAGAAAATCGGGTCTTGAACTCATTAGACATAACCGTGACATGCCATTGGAACATCGCAGCAGACTGTTGTATTGTTGGTTCTGATCACACACACACACACACACACACACACACACACACACACACACACACACACACACACACACACACACACACACACACAAAACACTTATTCAAACACACATACACCCCACACCACAACAAACACACCCTTTTGAGACTGCTCAGTAAGAATGCAATATTATTCACAAATAGACTCACGTCAAACATTGCTAAAGTCTGATTAATTGCATATGACATTATTTTGGAGATTCCTGTCCAAAATGACGTTCTGATCTGTCACCAACATGCTTTCTTAACCCTTTCACCGCCAAGCTCGCATTTATGCACAGGCATGGTAGAGGACCCATTTCACTGAAAGGTGACCATTCATTGGTCTGTTATCCATGAATCTACTGCTCTTAATGTTCGGTGGTAGGATAGGCCATGTTTTCAATACATCGCAGGGGGAATCCCCAGCTATTCTTTGCCATTGTCTTCTCTGTGTTTATTCAACAAGGGAATTTTGTACTCTAAGCTGACTGGCGGTGAAAGGGTTTAATTCTCCGAACATTGTAATGCACAATTCATCCAGCACACCCAATAAAATCAGCTGTTCTAAACCGTGTCTGTAGCGATGCTCGCCACTAAGATTATATTTGTTTGCAGTAACAATAAACGAGCTGGAGGACGCAGGAAAAC
>NC_134876.1:6943130-6955630 GCF_041734735.1 Babylonia areolata | reverse complement strand
CGGCCCCATAGCCCCCTCACCATCCCCGCCCCTGTTCCCCCTCCTCCCCCTCCTCCACCACCACCACCTCCACCACCACCTCCACCACCACCACCACCACCTCCGCCGTAGGCCGGGACCCCACGCTGCTGGTGCGAGGACGACGACGATGCCGCCGAGGCCAACGACGTCGACGACGACGACGGAGATTGTTCGTGCGCGGCGGGCCAGCCCAAGGCACTACCGCCGCCACGCGAGGCAGAAGGGAAGGCCAGGCTGCTTCGGAGGAGGGAGGTAAGGAACCGTATGGGCACTCCCGCCCACCACCATACACCTCCACCTCGCGTCGCCTCTCTCCTTCCCTGCTGCCTCCTCCCTCCTCCTCCTGCCCCGTCCGTGGCTTGCAGCCTGTAGAGGGGGGTGTGTGGGGGGTGTGTGTGTGCTGCTACCTCATGGTTCTGTTTTTCTCCTGGCTCCTGCTGCTCCTGCTGCTCGGTGGTGGTGTTGCTGCGGCTGCTGCTGCTGCTGCCCAACAGAGAGACAAACACACTTGTCGTAAGTACACACACACACACACACACACACACACACACACACACACACACACACACACAGAAGGACACAGAAACACACGCATGCATACTATACACACAAGCGCAAACACACACACGTATGCACGAACACATATGTAAACGCGCGCGCGCACGCACACACACACACACATGCAAACACACACGCACACACACACACACACACACACACACACACACACATCTCCATCACTGAGAGTGGAAAAACAAATACTGGACGACAACAACTACAACAACAACCACACATATATACAGAGTGTATGTTTGCATGTCAAGGATTAGGAGTGCGGGTGGGTTGGTGGGAAGCTGAGACGGTGTGTGTGTGTGTGTGTGTGTGTGTGTGTGTGTGTGTGTGTGTGTCTATGTCTGTGTATCAGTGTGTGTTTGTGTGGGTGCGTGCGTGCGTACGTGTGTGTGTTATAATGATGACGACGATGACTATGATGAGGAGGATTATTATTATCACTATCATTATTATCTATAGTAGTAGTAGTAGTAGTAGTAGTAGTAGTAGTACAGGTCATGATAGTGCTGGGTAATTGAGGGGTGCGTGTGCGAGCGAAAATGTACAGGTGTTTGATGTGGGCGGGAGGGGGGGGAGAGAGAGAAGGAAAGATGGAGAAAGTGACAGACAGAGGGATGGAAGGGGGCGGGGATCGAGAAAAAGAGGAAAGGAATGGTGGGTGGGTGGGGGTTGGGGAAGTTGAGGGCGGGGGGGGGGGGGGAGAAAATAAGAGAGAAAGAGAGCAGGGAGAGATATGGTGAAAGAAAGGCGAGGGGAGAACACGAGAACAATGAGAAAGCGATGAGAGAGAGAGAGAGAGAGAGAGAGAGAGAGAGAGAGAGAGAGAGAGAGAGGAGACGAAGGACAGAAAGAGAGAGAGAGCGGAAAAGAGGAATGGAACGTATCAAGGGAGAAATTGGGGAGGTGGGAAGGGAGACAGAGACAGAGACAGAGACAAACAGACAGTTAGACAGAGACATACACAGAGACAGACAGACAGACAGTCAGAGACAGACAGAGACATACACAGAGATAGACAGACAGGCAGAGACAAAAAGACAGTCAGACAGAGACAGTCAGACAGACACAGACAGGCAGACAGAGACTGACAGTCAGATAGAGACAGTCAGACAGAGACAGACAGAGACAGACAGAAACAGACAGTCAGACAGAGACAGACAGAGATAGACAGACAGGCAGACAGACAGTCAGACAGAGACGGACAGACAGTCACACAGAGACAGACAGAAACAGACAGTCAGACAGAGACAGACAGACAGAGACAGACAGAGACAGACAGACAGGCAGACACACAGTCAGACAGAGACATCCACAGAGACAGACAGGCAGAGACAGACAGACAGGCAGACAGACAGTCAGACAGAGACATACACAGAGACAGACAGTCACACAGAGACAGACAGACAGACAGAGACAGACAGAGATAGACAGACAGACAGACAGTCAGACAGAGACGGACAGACAGTCACACAGAGACAGACAGAAACAGACAGTCAGACAGAGACAGACAGAGACAGACAGACAGAGACAGACAGAGACAGACAGAGACAGACAGACAGGCAGACACACAGTCAGACAGAGACATCCACAGAGACAGACAGGCAGAGACAGACAGACAGGCAGACAGACAGACAGGCAGAGACATACACAGAGACAGACAGTCACACAGAGACAGACAGACAGACAGAGACAGGCAGAGACAGACAGACAGGCAGACAGACAGTCAGACAGAGACACACACAGAGACAGACAGTCACACAGAGACAGACAGACAGACAGAGACAGACAGAGATAGACAGACAGACAGACAGACAGGCAGACAGACAGTCACACAGAGACAGACAGACAGGCAGACAGACAGTCAGACAGAGACGGACAGACAGTCAGACAGAGACATACACAGACAGACAGACAGGCAGACAGAGACAGACAGACAGTCAGACAGACAGACAGAGACATACACAGAGATAGACAGACAGGCAGAGACAGACAGAGACAGACAGTCAGACAGAGACAGACAGACAGTCAGAGACAGACAGAGACAGACAGACAGACAGTCAGACAGAGACACACACAGAGACAGACAGACAGGCAGACAGAGACAGACAGACAGGCAGAGACAGACAGAGACAGACAGACAGGCAGACAGAGACAGACAGACAGGCAGAGACATACACAGAGACAGACAGACAGGCAGAGACAGACAGAGACAGGCAGACAGAGACAGACAGACAGGCAGAGACATACACAGAGACAGACAGACAGGCAGAGACAGACAGACAGAGACAGATAGAAACAGACAGACAGACAGAGACAGACAGTCAGACAGAGACAGACAGACAGAGACAGACACAGAGACAGAGAGACAGGCAGACAGAGACAGACAGATAGACAGAGACATACACAGAGATAGACAGAAAGGCAGAGACAGACAGACAGACAGACAGTCAGACAAAGACGGACAGACAGTCAGACAGAGACATACACAGAGATAGACAGACAGGCAGAGACAGACAGAGACAGACAGTCAGACAGAGACAGACAGACAGTCAGACAGAGACACACACAGAGACAGACAGGCGGGCAGAGACAGAGAGACAGACACATAGAGAAAGGGACAGAGACAATCAGAAACGGTGAGTGCGAGGAAAGGAAGGGCGGAAGGAGAAGAATAAGGAGGAAGTGTTGTTGGAGGTTAGGAGGAGGAGGAGGACGCGGAAAAAGATGTGAGAGAGAGGGGGGGGATGTGGGGATGGAGAGAGAGGGGGGGGAGATAGGGAAGGTGGGGGAGGGAGAGAGAGTGAGGGAGAGAGAGAGGGGGAGAGAAAGGAGAGAGAGAGGGGGAGAGGGGGAGAGAGAGGGAGAGAGGGGGAGAGAGGAGAGAGAGAGGGGGGAGGGAGAGAGAGAGGGAGGGAGAGAGGGGAGAGGGAGGGGAGAGGGAGGAGAGAGGAGAGAGAGAGAGGGGGAGGGAGAGAGAGAGGGAGGGAGAGAGAGGGAGAGAGGGGGAGAGAGGTGAGAGAGAGAGAGAGGGGGAGAGAGAGGAGAGAGAGAGAGAGGGAGGGAGAGAGAGAGAGAGGGGGGAGAGAGAGGAGAGAGAGAGAGGGAGAGGGAGAGGGAGAGAGAGAGAGAGAGGGAGAGAGAGAGGAGAGAGAGAGAGAGGGAGGGAGAGAGAGAGAGGGAGGGAGAGAGAGGGGAGAGAGAGAGAGAGGGAGGGAGAGAGAGAGGGAGGGAGAGAGAGGGGAGAGAGAGAGGGAGAGAGAGAGAGAAACAGACCGACAGATAGAGGGGGGAAGGGGAGATAATTGTTAAGCTGCCCACTGGCACACGCACAATACGTTCATATAATATTTCGGGGCTGACTGCTTGGGAAGAGTGGAAGGGGGGACGTGACGAGTGGGGGTTCGGGTTGGAGTCCGAGGGAAAGAAAGAGGATGGTGGATGGACAGGGAGGGAGAGAGAGAGAGGGGGGGCGGGGGAAGACGTATAGAGAGAGGGGAAGGGGGGAGACAGAGAGGGGGGGGGGCGGAGAGAAGGGAGGAAACAGGAGAACGAGAGAGAGAAGTTTTGAGAGTGTGTTTCTGTCCATGTTTCGGTTGAATAAACTTTTGTTTCAACCAACTTCCCCCAGAACAGAACAAGACCCATATCCGTAAACCACCAACCACCATTACTAGTACTACTACAACTACCAATACCATTGACAAAAAACTAAAGTTTATAAAAACCTTTTTGGTGGTAGATGAATCCTCTTTGTTTAGTGGGATACGATGTTTCGAACCATAGGCCCGTTGTCAAGTGATGAGAAGAGGACAGTGTGAATAGGAAAGCCATTACTTAAATAACAGGCCTAATGAAGGTAATTACACAGATCTTAATCTTGTCCAGAGTTTTTTTTTCTTTTTCTCCAGTCTTTTTCGATTTCAAACGAACTGGCTGGGACATTTCATTTCAATCTTGTAACCAGTTTAGTCGCTTAACTCGCGTGCAGACATCTTGCGAGGACAACCGATTCGTCTGTAATGATAGGCTGTCATTCAGTCTGTGTCAGACACAGACAGCCGTTTGTAGACCCCCCCCCCGCCCCCCCCCCCCCACTCCTACCCCTACCCCTCACTATCCATGTTCTGTCATGCAAAGGTAAATGATGATGATAATGATAACAATAACAACAACAACAACAACAATAATAATAATAAGAATAATAAGAATAATAAGAATAATAATACTGTAATAATACTAACAACAATAATGATGATTATGATGATATTAACACTACTACTATTACTACTACTACTAGTACTAATAATAATGATAATAATGAGTCAATAATAACAATGATAATAATAATGATGATAATAATGATAGCAATAATCATGATAATAACAATAATAATAATGATAATAATGAATTACGTCGACTCGTATCGTTTCGTGTTCAGTAGATGCACTGTGTATCATATCATTTCATATCGTTTTTAAGCCAAACTGTTGATTCCAATAGTGGATCACACGCAACATGTAATTACCAACACACCTTCATGATAGAAATGCGCTAAAGTTATCATTTATCTCAAAATGTCCACACACACACACACACACACACACACACACACACACACACACACACACACACGACACCGTGTGGTGATCGGCTATAAAACCATGAATTTATGTGCTTTTGAAATACTTACCCGACACAGATCACATTTTACGATGACATAAAAACCATAGGATTTACGCGCAATCCCCCCCCCCCCCTCTCTCTCTCTCTGTGCCTGGCTTTCCCACCCCCTCCTCCTCCTCTTCCACCCTCTCTCTCCGACGCCGACTCACCACCCCCCCCCCTCCACCTTCTCCCCCTCCCATCGGCCCCCCCACTTCCTCGTCGTCTAATATCAGTTTTTTGGGGGGAGGGTCAAAGGACGTTAAACTGAAGAAGGAACGCACACGCTGCACTTTAATCAGCACTGCCAGCAGTTCATATCCCCCAGGCGCGGCTGTCCAGTCCATTATGAGCCAATGAAGGGAGAACGGCTCACAAAGTGGTGGTCAGGAAACAAAACAGCTGAAGACAAACCACCCCCCCTCCCCGCCCTTCCCTCTCCCCACCCAAAACAAGATGTGCCAGCAGCACTCCAGGCAAATCAATCAGACCGTTCAATCAGCTATGGGATGGTGGGGGGAAAAAGGGAAGGAGGGCAGAGCGCCTGCGCATACACACAGACACTTGTTATGCACATAAGCACACGCGTGCGCGCGCGCATGCATACACACATACTCACATGCACACATGTACACATGCACATATACACACAGACGCAAGCACACACAAACACGCGCGTGCGCATTCATTGGAGTGATGGCCTAGAGGTAACGCGTTCGCCTACGAAGCGAGAGAATCTGAACGCGCTGGTTCGAATCACGGCTCAGCCGCTGATATTTTCTCACCCCTCCACTAGACCTTGAGTGGTGGTCTGGACGCTAGTCATTCGGATGAGACGATAAACCGACGTCCCGTGTGCAGCATGCACTCAGCGCACGTAAAAGAACCCACGGCAACAAAAGGGTTGTTCCTGGCAAAATTCTGTAGAAAAATCTACTTCGATAGGAAAAACAAATAAAATTGAAAAAAAAACCCAACCACCCAAAAATGGGCGGCGTTGTTGTGTAGCAACGCGCTCTACCTGGGGAGAGCAGCCCGAATATCACACAGAGAAATCTGTTGTGATAAAAAAAAAAGAGAAATACAAATACAACACACACACACACACACACACACACACACACACACACAAGTACAAAAACGAACACAACAACGGGGACTCCCCTTTTCTTAGATCCATTCTGTTCCATGGATAATAGGATATTGTCCCCAAAGCTGAACAGATTGCATTTTGTAACTGATGATGGATTCCATTAGCATTACCTCATATAAACAGAGACAGAGAGAGAGACATTAAAATTGGGCGGGGGATTTGAGACAGACATTTTTTGAGTGAGTTCATTGTTGAATGCTGGCATAAAGGGGAGTGAATCAGGGTTTTTGCTTCTGATAAGCAAAGGCCAGTAATTCCCAACCAAAGTTGTTTATTTTGCTGTTGCTGTTTCTAAAGATTTACAATTCTCTGCTTCACATGCAGTTTGACACGATGCAAAGCACTGTCTGTTGACCAGTGTACTCACTAAGAGCAGATGAGTAACTTTAATGATGTGTCACATCTTATCTATCTGTCATATAACATCGTATGTGAGAAATGTAATTATGTAAGTTTTTTAATTTATTTTATTTTATTTTTTTACATAGTGAAAACCAACAACTACAAAAAAACCCAAAACTGGTAATCATGGCATATATAATTGTGGAAAAACATTGTATCAATGCACATGTTTTGATTATAATTAAGTAAAGTTTGTTGTTGTTGTTTTTTTTACATAGTGAAAACCAACAACTACAAAATAACTGGTAATCATGGCATATTGAATTGTGCAAAAAACATTGTATCAAATGCACGTTTAAATCATAAATAAATAAAGTTTTTTTGTTTTTTTACATTGTGAAAACCAACAACAACAACAGCTGGTAATCATGGCATACTGAATTGTGCAAAAACCTTGTACCAAATGCATATGCTTTGATTATGATTAAGTAAAGATCGACAAATCAAAAGAAATGAATTAAAGAAAACATGATAACATTTGATCGTGGATACCACCTTGACATTATGATGTTTATAGTTTGGTTGGGTGGCACTGAACTGGAAAATGTTGAGAAAAAACAAAAAAACTAGCTGCCAGTTTGGGTGATCTCTGCCGGGATTACACCCAGTAATTCTTCTCCTCCGTTCTTTGGCGGAAAATTTGTTGTCTGTCTTTCTTTTCTATTGTTTGTGTATGGGGTACAATCGGTGCTGGGGTTAGGATAGTAGGACATGGGAGGTGGTAGGGTGGGGGAAGGGAACGTGGGGGTGAGGAGGTGTAGGAAAGGGGGCGGGGGGGAGGGAGCAGGACAGGGAAGCAATATGGTTGGAGAGGGGGTCAAGGGATGGGTATGGTGGGAAAGGGGGACAGTATGGGGTTTGCGGGCTGGATGGGTAGAGAATAACACGTGGACGAGGTACTGGGATGTTAGAGTTGTAAAGGAGGACAAGATGATAACTAGGGTGTGTACAACACAAATAACCATCAATGCAATCTAAACACTGTTGGTGATCAGCAATGGTTAGATATACGCCACCAAACCTGCCAAAACCTGCACACACGTGTACTACAAAACAACAACAAAAAAGAGAGGCAAGGCCTTCAAGACTCACTTGTGATACACTTAAAAAAAAAATCCAAGCTTTTTATGTATTGAGTTTAATTTCAAAATGTAATGTTTAAGATGAGAAACATCAGTAAGCAAATTAACTCCCCTAGCATTAATTAGAGTAATTTCCCTTCTTTACTATCAGCACCAAAACGTTTGCAAAACTTCCATGCTTAGCAAAAGAAGTTCCTGTTTGAACAAAAAATGATAATACTGACTGCTCTAGTTGTTGGGTCAGAATATCAGATCAAAGTGCCGAGTTTAGAGAATACAAAAAAATATAAATATAACAGTAAATGCAGTTTGCATATAATTAGGCTTCATTTTTTGGGGGTGCCCATCCCAGAGGTGCAATATTGTTTTAAACAAGATGACTTGAAAGAACTGTATTTTTCCTATTTTTATGCCAAATTTGGTGTCAACTGACAAAGTATTTGCAGAGAAAATGTCAATGTTAAAGTTTACCACGGACACACACACACACACACACACACACAGACAACCGAACACCGGGTTAAAACATAGACTCACTTTGTTTACACAAGTGAGTCAAAAAACAACAAACTCACAGTCTGAACACTTTGCGGTAATGGTCAGCAATGGCCACACCGACAGAAAGTCAGTGGTGAAAACCTGCCAAGAGAACATGATAAGGAACACGCATGTCAAAATATGCAAGCAATGTCTAAAAGTGTTAAATAAAAGCAGCAACCTTTGTGTTCGTAGGGTAGAGGGGGGGGTGTTTCGTGACATACTTTCCAATAATGGCGGTGGGGGGGGGGGGAGGGGGGAGGGCGACCCCAAACGTCCCTCGGGGGACTATTCAGGACACTGAAACATCCCACAGGGGATCTACTGATGGGTGTGTGTGGGGGGGGGGGACAGTTTGGGACGTTACACCGTGTTTCATCTGACCCGTCCTTCTTGAAACGAATCTGATACCCATCTCCAATTCTCTCTCTCTCTCTCTCTCTCTCTCTCTCTCTCTTCCACCCCCTCCTTAGTCTCCTCTTCCCTGCAGGCAGTGTGCAAAAAGTCGTGTTTAAGTTACCCATTTCCATGGACTAAAAAAGGGAGTCTAGCAAAAGTCATCTCAGCTCGACGCAAAAACTCTCTGCCTTGCGGGTATGCAACTTTCTATTTCAGCCAGCACTGGTGCTCTCGTGGTCAGACTGTATCTTCTTCTTATCATCATTATTGTTCCTCTCCCTTATTTCACTGGGGCGCCGCGCAGAAGAACTGTTCACCAGACTCCTCCGGGTCTATCGCTTGTGTGTCAAAGCCTTGGTCTCTGCAAAAATGGGTTCCCCTTCCATTCTGCAATGCTGTCAGTCCCCTTCCATTCTGCAATGCTGTCAGTCTCCTTCCATTCTGCAATGTTGTCAGTCCCCTTCCATTCTGCAATGCTGTCAGTCCCCTTCCATTCTGCAATGCTGTCAGTCAGTCCCCTTCCATTCTGCAATGCTGTCAGTCAGTCCCCTTCCATTCTGCAATATTGTCAGTTCCCTTTCATTCTGCAATGCTGTCAGTCCCCTTCCATTCTGCAATGCTGTCAGTTCCCTTTCATTCTGCAAGGTAGTCAGTCCCCTTCCATTCTGCAATGCTGTCAGTCCCCTTCCATTCTGCAATGCTGTCAGTCAGTTCCCTTCCATTCTGCAATGCTGTCAGTCCCCTTCCATTCTGCAATGCTGTCAGTCCCCTTCCATTCTGCAATGCTGTCAGTCCCCTTCCATTCTGCAATGCTGTCAGTCCCCTTCCATTCTGCAAGGTTGTCGGTCCGTCGTTTTTTGTTGTTGTTTTTTTTCTCTCGTCAAACTGTACGTCTCCCTTTTCCTCAGCCCTGCCCCCCCCCCCCCCCGCCCCCTCCCCACCTCCCCCCACCCAGGTCCAACCCCCCCTGTCCCCAACCCAAAGAGGATGCGAATGCTAATGTTTTATTCGCCAAGCCATGGCCCAACATGAAGAGGTAAGTGAACAAATACAACCATTAAAATCTTCAAGAACAAAAAAACAAACAACAACGAAACAATATTGGAAATGAGAAGCTCCAGTTCAAGATATGCTGCGAGGTCACACTTTCTGTATGCTTGAGTGCTTTATGTACGAAAAATGATACGATGACGGACGTCTGTTTGTCCTCTGGATCAATAAAAACAAGAGAGGCAAGGCCTTCAAGACTCACTTGTGATACACTGAACCCCCCCAAAAAAAAAACAACAAACAACAACAAACAAACAAACAAACAAAAAACAAAATGTAATGTTTAAGATGAGAAAGATCAGTTTAAAGCGAATTATGTCCACTAGCATTAATTACAGAGTAATTTCCCTTTTTTACTACCTGCACCAAAACGTTTGCAAAATAAATAAAACTTCCATGCTTAGCAAAAGAAGTTCCTGTTTGAACAAAAAATTATAATAATGACTCCTCTTGTTGTTGGGTCAGAATATCAGATCAAAGTGCCAAGTTTAGAGAATACAAAAAATATAAATATAACAGTAAATGCAGTTTGCATATAATTAGGCTTCATTATTTATTTTTTTGTGACCATCCCAGAGGTACAATATTGTTTTAAACAAGATGACTGGAAAGAACTGAATTTTTCCTATTTTTATGCCTAATTTGGTGTCAACTGACAAAGTATTTGCAGAGAAAATGTCAATGTTAAAGTTTATCACGGACACACACACAGACACATACACACACACACACACAGACAACCGAACACCGAAATGAAAAAAAAAATTTAGAAAGAGCTAGAGCGACCGCATCAGTGTGTCACGGAGGAAACGACAAGCAAGGTTGTTATTCTTCAGAATAAAAGTAATGGTCATGTGATAAACGCGCTTGTACAAAATCTTGGATGATGAGGTGGGATTTCGATCCAAATCTTACATAAATCATGAAAACCTTCTGACTATGCTGTAAATGCGCTTCAGGGGACTTCGTGATTTTTCTGAATCATCGGAGATTTACCACCACACCGCCCCCGACATCCCTTCCCCAAAGAAAAAGAAAGTC
Source organism: Babylonia areolata (assembly GCF_041734735.1). NCBI lineage: Eukaryota > Metazoa > Mollusca > Gastropoda > Neogastropoda > Buccinidae > Babylonia > Babylonia areolata. Next base: position 6,944,710 of record NC_134876.1, on the reverse strand, counting down.
AAAGGGAGTACAGAAACAACAGTTTACTTTGTAATACCACCTCCAGCACCCCCCTCTCTCTCTCTATGAGTTGTTTAAACTTAAATATATTTTCTCATAATAACAGAAATAAATACAATATCTTTTCTTTTAGCATTTTATCTTTCTTAAGATTTGAAGTTTAAAGTCAGTGTGGACAAAAAACCTTATGTGGACAGACTATAAATACATTACCAACAATCATTACAACTTAAAGAATTCTATAACTGAGGCCAGAAAAAAAATCTCTGGCTTTAAAACTTTCTTAAGCCAAACAGGATTTTTGTTTCTTTGCTTGGACGGGCGAGTGGTTAAAGCGTTGGACTGTCAATCTGAGGGTCCCGGGTTCGAATCACGGTGACGGCGCCTGGTGGGTAAAGGGTGGAGATTTTTACGATCTCCTAGGTGGTCAACAAATGTGCAGACCTGCTAGTGCCTGAACCCCCTTCGTGTGTATATGCAAGCAGAAGATCAAATACGCACGTTATAGATCCTGTAATCCATGTCAGCGTTCGGTGGGTTATGGAAACAAGAACATACCCAGCATGCACACCCCCGAAAACGGAGTATGGCTGCCTACATGGCGGGGTAAAAACGGTCATACACGTAAAAGCCCACTCGTGTGCATATGAGTGAACGCAGAAGAAGAAGAAGAAGTTTCTTTGCTTGTAATGCGACAATTCATGTTTCTTTGAAACCGTGAGAGGGGTCACAAACACGCCACAGTGCTAGTGTACAGGGATGGATTGTCTCGGCTACATAAAAATATTGTTTTGTATCTTGTATCAGAGACACTTGCGTCTAATTAAGAAATCATGTTTGCTATGTATTATTGACAGGATTATATTTCAAGATTGATTTCTTTTTCAACCACTCTGTAATAATTATCGTGATTATATAATCTAATAAATAAATAAACAGCTAAATAACTTAACAAACTGATTAAAGATTTCAAATTTTATTTTAAAAAAAAGCAGATGAGTCAAATGTGAAAAGATAAACTAGAAGATCTTCATTGGAACTGACACTGGGCTTCTGGAAGATTATTGTATTGTTAAGGTCTTTTGTTGTTGTTTTCTTGTTTTTTGTTGTTGTTGCTTTTTTTAAGCGTGTTGCAAATTATTGTCTGACAACATACTTAATCATGAGGATGCTATCAGAAAAATTCACACACACACACACACACACACACACACACACACACACACACACACACACACACACACACACACACACACACACACATGTGAATGTCCAATCCGTTATTTCGTGCACGTACATGCAGAAACTCCAGGTTGTTTGCTCCAGTGATCGGGCTTTCCAACGTGGGGGGGGGGATAAAAGTTTGCTCAACTCTATTACCCTGCGGAGATACTCCTCGTACGATTCCATTCCCTGGGGTGTGAGGGTTTGCTGCTTGAATTATCCACACGGTACAACTGTAAGAAAGGTCCATAGGGAGGATACGTACGCACGCGCACACACACACGCGCGCGCAGGCACGCACGCACACACATACACACACACACATACACACCCACGCACACATCCACGTACATACA
>NC_134876.1:6925630-6940630 GCF_041734735.1 Babylonia areolata | reverse complement strand
AAGAATAAAGGAGTTTAATTGATTAGACAATAAAAAGAAGGTGTGTTTTATTGCTGTTCCGGTCCTCCTCATATATTTGTGATCACAAGATTTCGCTTCAGGTGTCAGTTTCAACATTCCTTTCGTATACACGAAACTTGAACTTAACGTTGAAAAAAAAAAAAAACCCAACAGTTTCCCAACATTTGATTTTTATCCCTTTTTTAAAATATTTTATTTATCTACAATGTGGAATTCGCAAAAGGAAAAACAAAACAAATAAAAAAACAACCTCTCAGGTAGCGGTTGCAAGCCTTTGAAATTAGAACGGATGCTGCAACAGGAAATTGAAAACAACAAAAGAGCAGCCTCAATTAGCAAAAATCTAGTCGCACACACACACTCATACACACGCGCACACACACACACACACACACACACAAACACACACACAGCAGACAGAGAAACAGAGACAGAGTGATGCTATATCACACACCCCATCCCCACCAACCCCCATATATGTATAAATGTCTATATATCTATGTCTCTCGATATATGTCTATATATGCATATATATATATATATATATATATATATATATATATATATATATGTGTGTGTGTGTGTGTGTGTGTGTGTGTGTGTGTGTGTGTGCGTGTGTGTATAAAGAGGGAAAGGAAGGAAAGAATGAATGACAGAAAGAAAGAAAGAAAGAAAGTGAAAACGGAGTACGGCTGCCTAAAGCGGGGCGAAAAGGATCACACTTCGGATGAGACTATAAACCGAGGCCACGCGTGCAGCATACACTTAGCACACGTAAAAGAACCCACGGCAACAAAAGGGTTGTTCCAGGCAAAATTCTGTAGAACAATCCACATTGATAGGAAAACAGTTACACTTGCAGTCAGAAAAAAACAAAACAAAACAAGAGAGGCAAGGCCTTCAAGACTCACTTGTGATACACTTTTAAAAAAATCCAAGCTTTTTATGTATTGAGTATAATTTCAAAATGTAATGTTTAAGATGAGAAAGATCAGTTTAAAGCAAATTAAGTCCCCTAGCATTAATTACAGAGTAATTTCCCTTTTTTTACTATCTGCACCAAAACGTTTGCAAAATAAATAAAACTTCCATGCTTAGCAAAAGAAGTTCCTGTTTGAACAAAAAATGAAAAAAAAATGAAAAAATGACTGCTCTTGTTGTTGTGTCAGAATATCAGATCAAAGTGCCAAGTTTAGAGAATACATAAAATATAAATATAACAGTAAATGCAGTTATAATTAGGCATATAATTAGGCTTCATTTTTTTGGTGCCCATCCCAGAGGTGCAATATTGTTTTAAACAAGATGACTGGAAAGAACTGATTTTTTCCTATTTTTATGCCTAATTTGGTGTCAACTGACAAAGTATTTGCAGACAAAATGTCAATGTTAAAGTTTACCACGGACACACAGACACACAGACACACACACACACACACACACAGACAACCGAACACCGGGTTAAAACATAGACTCACTTTGTTTACACAAGTGAGTCAAAAAAAAGGGGGCGACACTCTCACTGTAGCAACGCGCTCTCCCTGGTTAGTGCAGTCCGAATTCCACACAGAGAAATATGTTGTGACAAAAACTCAATACAATACAATACAATCCCGTGTCACAACCGTCTTCATCGTCTTCGTCTACTTTCCCCTTCCCCCCCTCCCCCCATTTCTGTCAGACTGGAATAGATATCCCCGATAGTAGTCTGGGAGTAAACTTCTTGTCTGATAGCACCCTACCCACCCCGCTCACAATCTGGAATCTGTGCTACAGACTTGTCTTGTCTGATTTATTTGCATGGGAATGTAATAATTATGTGTGCATGAGCGCGAGTGCGCGCGCGTCTATTTGTGTGTGTGTGTGTGTGTGTGTGTGTGTGTGTGTGTGATAGAGAGAGCGTGAGAAAGAGAGAGAGGCCGAGACACACTGAGAGAGAGCGTGTGCGCCATGTGTGTGCGTGAAAGAGAGACAGATGAACGGAGAAGGAAATAATAGGGGCTGGTGGGAAGAAAGGGGGCATAGACAGAGACAGAGATATGAACAGAGAGACACAGACAAAGACACAGAGTCATAGACAGAGACAGTACACAGAAAGTGACGAAGAAAGAGATTAAGACATGGACATACTGAAGACACAGAGATAAAAGAAAGCATACAGCTGTCTATACAATCAATCGCGTGATGGGATGCACTGCCATTCGTTATGCCCATGTGCCGATATTAGGGAGACAGGTAAGGTATCAGATCAACGTGCGACGTGCATCACGTGCATGACAGGTCATTAGTGTGTGCACACGTCCTGCTGGGCCTGTCATCAGGCTGACAGATGACAGATGTACAGGTCTTTAATCAACAGCAGAGGCGAGTAGGATACAATCTCTCTCTCTCTCTCTCTCTCTCTCTCTCTCTCTCTCTCTCTCTCTCTCTCAGTGTCCTTTGTTCCTTGCTGTCCAGCTTTAAGGAACATTCGAGAGGTTTATTCAGCCTAAATAATTATTATTATAGTAAACCTACGTTGTTTAAATTGAACTTATTGATGTCATCTACTTCCCCTGAAGTTGTTCGCAAATTTTCACTATTTTTATACAAAGCTTTCAAATTCAGAGAAATGGCTACTTCGTGAAAACGCTGATTGTATTCTTTTGTTTGTTTGTTTTTTTTCTTTTATTGTTCTACACATTGAACTGTAATGCTTTGACTGTGTTTATTGATGCTCACAGTGTCGTGATGTATTGTTTGTAAAATAATGTTCACATTCCCCTTCATAAGGGGCCTAGGCCTATACATGAATAAACCATCTTGAATCTTGAATCTCGAATCTCTCTCAGTGTCACTAACAGTCAGAAAGAGACTGGGCGAGAGGCACAAGACAGACAGAAAGACATGGAATCACCGGCAGATGTGTTTGTTTTAGTCGTTTGGATTCTTCCCCCCCCCCCCGCCCCCCGTGTGTCTTTTCTATATATACTTTTCTCTTCTTGTGTCTGCTTGAACAGATGTGGTGTAGCGTATATGGATTTGTCCGGACGCAGTGACGCCTCCTTGAGCTACTGAAACTGAAACTGAAAACTTTCACGGCTTTGATTGTTGTTGCCGACTCTCCATCTTATTGTTGTTTTCCTTCATTTCATTGTGTGTGTGTGTGTGTGTGTGTGTGTGTGTGTGTGTGTGTGTGTGTGTGTGTGTGTTTTGGGGCTCATGTACGTTTATGTGTATTTGACTGTGCTTTCATATCTGTGAAACTGCATGTTTGGTGCGTATCTGATATGCATCATTGTTGTCTTATTTATTTATCTATCTATTTCTTTCTTTCTTTCTTTCTTTCTTGTTATTATTATTACTATTACCTTTTTATAATTATTTATTTATTTATTTTGTGACCAAGCGCTATGCTTGCTCCAATATTTGCCTCACGCACAAGCTGTATTAGCTTGCCTCACGCACAAGCTGTATTAGCTTGCCTCACGCACAAGCTGTATTAGCAGACGACAGTTTTCCTTCCTAACCCGCGCACAGAATGTGTGACGTCACTCTGCTTACATCATTTTGTCCTCGCCAGAGCACCTGCTCACAGCTCGACCAGTGTCGCGTCACGGTACGTCATTGGCTGAGAAGAAATGAAATTGAAAATTTCCCCCCTTTTCCGTCAAAAACCACCAGAAGACAATAGGCTTGAAGTGAAGAAAACTAACACCAGACAGACTGGCGGAAAATAACAAAGACACAAAGACACATACAAACAGACTTACAGGCTGCCGATAGAAATAAGAAAGCGAAAGAGACAGAGACAGACAGACAGACAGAGACAGTGGCACACACACACACACACACACACACACACACACACACACACAACACACACACACACACACACTCACACACAAACCAAGCACACAGACTGACATGGAGAGAGAGAGAGAGAGAGAGAGAGAGAGAGAGAGAGAGAGAGAGAGAGAGAGAGAGAGAGAGCAAGAAAAAAAAAGAGACAGACAGACCGGCAGATGGGCAGAAAAGCAAAGAGATACAAGTAGACTTACGGGTTGCAAATAGAAAAAGAAATGAATGGACAGACAGACAGACAGACAGAGGCAGGGACAGAGAGGGACAAAGAGAGAGAGAGAGAGAGAGAGAGAGAGAGAGAGAGAGAGAGAGAGAGAGAGAGAGAGAGAGAGAGAGATACAGAGAGACAGAACGCAGAAAATTTAATGCAAAGGCCACCAAGTCTGTCCACAAGAGAACACGTACACATAAAGATAACGATTTGAAAAACTAAGGAAAAAAACAGAGTGACAGAGAGAGACAGAGAGAGATACAGACAGAGACAGAGGGTGAGACGGAGACATACAGACACACAGGCGGGGGGAAAAAGACAGACAAACAGATACCTTTTATCTAATTGTCTGTAACCATGATAAAGAGAAAAACCAACCAACCAACCAACAGAGAAAAAAATACCCTCAAACAAACAGAAAACAGAACCAAAACCGAAGAAACAAAAAATTCAGCAAAAACAACAACAACAAAAAACAAACAAACAAAAAACCCAAAACAAACAAACAAACAACAACAACAACAAAAAACAACAACAACACAAAAAAACCAAAGCCTACCGTCGAAATGGAATCGCTGCCAATGGCATTCAAAAGACGTGAGCCAAAATATTCGTGACGTTCGATACAGAAGCGAAACAAATTGTTTGAAGGCCAGTACGACTCCAGAATCGGAGTCAGGAAGGCGATGGACTTCTGATCCGGTGTGTTCGCCAAGCGATCATGGTACGAGGCCCCGTTTCGACGTAGTGTTGCGTCCTTGGGAAAGGCACTTTACTCCAGTATGTACCACTCCACCAAGGTGTGAACGGAGACCTGACCGGCTGGGGAAGGTGAAGACGGCGGAAGGAGAACCCTGGGTCCCGCCTTCCTATGCCGTGACCAAGACACAGTGGGTATGAATTCACTGCTCCGATGGCCGTAAGAGGCATATGGACAGTTAACCCTTCTTTTTTTTTTTTTAAGATTTAGGATTCAAAGTCCGGTCCCCCACCCGCCCCCTCACCAACCCCCCTATCATCGCAATATATCATTACATTGACAGCCCCTTTCTCTGTTTTCCATCGACAGAATCGCTCATTTTTTGTTCTTTTTATTTCTTTTTTTTTCTCTCTTGTTTCGCAATGATTTGATAAAATAATTTTAAAACAGCAACAACAATGGTCGCCGCTTGTTTCAAAGCCGTAATATTCACATACACACGCTGGATGTCATATGACGTAAAATGATGGTCTTTTGGTGGTAATAAATATAAGATAGATAAATAAATAAATAAAGTCAGCAGCAAAACCATTTTGGGTGGTGTGAAGACCTCCCGACCACAGTGGAGACAGAAGAGAGAGAGAGAGAGAGAGAGAGAGAGAGAGAAGTAAAATGAGATGGTGTGGGCACGTGACAAGATCTTACGGGGCTCTCCAAGACCATCCCCCAGGGAACAGTGCAGGGAGAAAGGAAACAACGAGGCAGGGAAGCGACAGAAGTGGGCAGACACCATCACTGAGTGGACACAGAAGAGAAGCTTTGCCGAAAATTCAGGCCCTGTCCCACAACCGAAACGAAACGAAAATTTATTTTACCTGGGTAACGAGACAAGCAAAACATATGCTCTTTTCCACCCAGCGCTGGGGCATATAAAGAAAGAACAAGAGAGGCAAGGCCTTCAAGACTCACTTGTGATAAATTAAGTCCCCTAGCATTAATTACAGAGTAATTTCCCTTTTTTACTATCTGCACTAAAACGTTTGCAAAATAAATAAAACTTCCATGCTTAGCAAAAGAAGTTCCTGTTTGAACAAAAAATTATAATAATGACTGCTCTTGTTGTTGGGTCAGAATATTAGATCAAAATGCCAAGTTTAGAGAATACAAAAAATATAAATATAACAGTAAATGCAGTTTGCATATAATTAGGCTTCATTTTTTTTGTGTGTGCCCATCCCAGAGGTGCAATATTGTTTTAAACAAGATGACTGGAAAGAACTGAATTTTCCCTATTTTTATGCCTAATTTGGTCTCAACTGACAAAGTATTTACAGAGAAAATGTCAATGTTAAAGTTTACCACGGACACACAGCCACACAAACACACAGACAACCGAACACCGGGTTAAAACATAGACTCACTTTGTTTACACAAGTGAGTCAAAAAAAGGAAATAGAGAGAGTCGGTGTTGTGCTCAGCAGTGCATCTTCACAACACGACCACACCGGGTTTCGGGACCAGTGACAGTGACAGTGAGAGAAATATTTAGAAATGAATGATACTGTTCAACATTGCAGTACTTCGGTGACGATGGTAAAATCGAGCTTCACGCTCAATAATAGTCGGCCAATGAAGTCATTATCTTCTGAAACAGTGTGTGTGTGTGTGTGTGTGTGTTTGTGTGGTGTGTAAATTTGGAATTCCTTAAATTTCACAAAACCTGTATAATTCTAGATCAAAGCAAATAAAAATATTTGATAAAGAATGCTTAGAAATGATAATAACAATAACAATGATTATAACAATTCCTTCTTCTCTGTTCGTGGACCAACTCTCACGTTCACTTGTATGCACGAGTGGGCTTTTACATGTATGACCGTTTTCACCAAGCTAAACAGGCAGCCATACTCCGTATTCGAGAGTATGTAAGGTGGGAATGTTCTTGTAGTCCATAATCCGCTGAACGCTGAGATGGATTACGGGATCTTTAACGTGCGTATATGATCTTATGGCGTGCGAAAACAGACGAAGATGGTTCTGGCACTAGCAGATCTGCACGTATGTTGACCCAGCGTTCTAACCATCTGGCCACAGAACCTTTCGTACTACTACTACTACAACTACCACTACCACTACTACTACCACTACCACTACTGCTACTACTGCTAATAATGACAACACCACCGCCAATAATAATGACAACAATAACAATAATAGCAAGCACCACCAGAATTCAAACTACCGGGAAGATATGCTACCATGCTACCAGTACACACTCACACACACACACACACACACACATGTGGAAACTCACGAAAAGTCGCACACAACACAACAGCGGCTCCACACAGAGCTGAGTTAAGGAGAAACAGAAAGCAGATTACACATCGAACAATCACAAGTTCGCCTGCACTGCACTACACACAACACTACGCTACACTACATTACACTGCACGACACTACACTGCACTGCACTACACTGCACTGAACTACGCTACACTGAACTACACCACACAACGCCAGAATACGTTACTCTACACTACACAACACTGCAACCCACATTAAGTCACGTGAAATTTCTTAAAAGGAGAGAGGGGGGAGGAAAAAAAGAAAGAAAGCAAAATAAAAGAAAGAGAGAAAAAAAATGTTTACTGTGTAACTGCCGTATAATCGCCAGTATAAAACCGCTGCTGTCTACGAAAAGGTTTAAGCCAGAAGCGATCAATAGATGCAATCCATTGTGTTAACATGACGATGCTAACACAGCATCTACGATAGGCCAACTTCCAGTTATTGAGGCAGTCTAGAACTGGGTGTTTTTCGCAGCCGTTACACTCCACCTCCCTCCCTCCCTCCGTCTCTCTCTCTCTCTCTCTCTGTGTGTGTGTGTGTGTGATAATTCCCAACCAAATGAAAGCAATGATTCTAAATCATCCTAAAACTTATCATATTCTCTTTTAGTTAGATTAGCACGTCCTTGATTACCACTACAGTTATGTGTGTGTTCAAGTGTTGCCCTATGTATACAGGTCAGTGACCTTTAGTCCGTTTAAAAAAACTAACAAAAGTTTGCGGAGAAATTAAAATGTGAAATCTTCTGAACACAGACAAAAAAAAGAGTAATAATAATAATAATAATAATTAGTAACAAAAGAAACCAAGGGATCACTATGGTTACCGAGTACTGGAAAAGATCAAATTTCAGTTTGGACCCCCATCACAAATGCTTGGTTTTAACTCTCTCAGTACGGCCAGTCCTCTCTTCTCCTCTACACAGACCCCTCGGATGTCCAGTGGGTGTCTGAATGACCCAACTTTTAGCTTCCGTCGTCAGAATTGTGGTATTCTTTGTCAACACTCACCTCTTCAGTATAAGAGCGTTCTGCTTGCAATATTTTGATGGTGTTAATTGGGATGAAACGCTGTTAACGTCGTCTCTTTCGCCGTTCGTATGGAGAGAGTTAAAACGCACTGTCTTGAACTAGCACTGTTTTTATTTTCCCCCCAAAAGGTATGCCAGTGGAAAAAATATATCAACATACAAACAAACAAGTAATCCAACAAAAACAAAACGAACAACAAAAACTGATTCAATCTTTAGAGGAAAGAGAGAGAGAGAGAGAGAGAGAGAGAGAGAGAGAGAGAGAGAGAGAGAGAGTCCTTCACGAGGCTATTAAGTTCCTCCATTCCTTTTTAAGATGTCGAAACAGTTGATGCCTTGAGCTGGAACAAACAAACAAGTATCGACTTTCTTGCACTACCCTCCCTACCCCCCCCCCCCCCCGGCCCCCCTCCCAAGCCCCCCTCCCGAAACATTCGTCTCCAAACCCATCACTCCCCCTTCCTACCCAACTCACACAGAGCTGCGGGAAAAAAGCGAAGACAAAAAGTACATTTCTCTGTCTAGAATTGTTCGGGAAAGGCCAAGGTTACGCCAACTGGCAAGAATTGTTGATAAAGAGGATCTGTTTCTTTGTGTTTATGAGGCACTGTTAATGTGGCTTTTTTTTTTTTTGCCATCTAGATGTTTCAGTTTGCAAAATGATTTTGGCCTCCACAATGGAAGGAGAGAGAGAGAGAGAGAGAGAGAGAGAGAGAGAGAGAGAGAGAGAGAGAGAGACAGAGAGACAGAGAGAGAAGACAGAGACAGAGAGATAGACAGGGAATTCAGAACTCAGAACTTATAATTTCATAACTTTAGAAATGATGATTATGGTCTTCTTTTGCTCTGCTGTTCATCTGTTCAGTTCATTCAATATTCACAGTTAAGGCATTCAATTTATCCTTCATGCCCAAAGGATCTGGCAAAAATAAAGCCTATCTAGAAATCAAGAGGTCCTAAGGCCAACGTTCGAATCTCACATGGACCTTTTTTTTTTCTTCTTTTTTTTGTACCCGTCCTTTTCTTTAGACATTGAATGGTGGTGTGGGTGTTAGTATTTCGGATTAAACGATAAATGGAGGCATGCGGCAAGAAGAAAAGCGGTCGATATCTGGCACCTTCCGTAATGGGGGAAAAGCACTGACACATGCAAATAGATATGAATGCAGGCAGATGATAAAGCGGCGCTACAATGTGGCGACACTTGGACTGACCACTCTAATTTTGAAATTTGGGTGGTAGCGTTGTTCTGTTTATCGGACTGAATTAAGTGGGTTTTTTGTTGTTGTTTTTTTTTAACTTTTAAATTTTTTTCTCCAAAAACATGTATACAATACAGAGAAAAGTATGAAACAAACAATATAAAACGAACAGTAGCATCCTCCACTACAGAGAGAAAGATAAAACAAAACAAAACAAAAAAAAAAACAAAAAAAAAAAAAAAAAAAAAAAAAGAAAAGAAAAAAAGAAGACTAAACAAGACAAAACAAATCTCTAACAATCAACAACAACATCAGCAAATGCAAAAAAAAAAAAAAAAAAGAAAAAAAAAGAAAAAAAAAGGTTTTCTCAAAACTTTCGTTCTTTGCTAATGCTAATGACAAAGCATCCATTCCAAAACGAAATGAAATGATTTCATTTATTAATCATAGTTTGAGTTCGTAGGGAGAGGTCCAAAATGAAATAATTTGATTTATCAGTCATAGTTTGAGTTCGTAGGGACAGGTCCAAAATGAAATGATTTGTTTTATCAATCATAGTTTGAGTTCGTAGGGACAGGTCCACAATGAAATGATTTGATTTATCAGTCATAGTTTGAGTTCGTAGGGACAGGTGGTCCTTATCTATTTTTGTGAAGTTAGTATTTTCTGCATAGTATAAAAACAAACATGCATTAGAAGTTTCTGCAAGCGCAACAGCACTGTGTTTCAATTGACCCCTTTAATGCTGCTGGCGAGTATGCTCTTCAGTGAAGGCTCTCTTCTCTCTGTGACAGAACGGAGCTTTACAGCTCAGGATGTCATGTCATTCTTTATTAAGACTTCTTTCTCTTGGGAGTGAATTACTTTTTTTTCCAACACATTGAATTGCACAACTTAAAAGTACACAGAAAGTAGTTTATGCACTTTGAATTCATGCAATATTTATCCAATTTTATCAAGGTTTAAGACTTATGGGGTTAAAGATGGGACGGGAGCAATATCCAAAATTGTCAAAGCGTTGCATTTTCAACCTGAAGGCCCTGAATTTGATTCGGCTGTTCGCCCCTAGAATGTTAAGGATGGAAATGTGTTCTGATCTCCCAGGTCAACACATGTACAGGTATGCAAAATGTTTCAACCCCCCTCCGTGTGTGTGTGTGTGTGTGTGTGTGTGGTTGTGTGTGTGTGTGTGTGTGTGTGTGTGTGTGTGTGCGTGCATGCGCATGCGTGCGTGCGTGTGTGTGTGTGTGTGTGTGTGTGTGTGTGTGTGTTTATATGCACGTAAGAGATCCCGCAGTCCACTTTTCGATGGATTATGGAAACACGAATATACCCAGCATGCACATCCCCGAAATCGGTGTATGGCTGCCTAGGCCGGGCCGAAAATGATCACACATGTAAAGGTCCATAAGTACATTAACTCACTCAGTACGGCCAGTCCTCTCTACTCCTCTACACAGACCCCTTGGATGTCCAGTGGGTGTCTTTACAGCCCAGGATGTCATATGTCATTCTTTATTAAGAATCAAATTCAGGGCCTTCAGGTTGAAAATGCAACGCTTTGACAATTTTGGATATTGCTCCCGTCCCATCTTTAACCCCATAAGTCTTAAACCTTGATAAATTTAGCTTCCGTCGTAAGAATTGTGGTATTCTTTGTCAACATTCACCTCTTCAGTATAAGAGCCTTCCTCTTGCAATATTTTGATGATGGTAATTGGGGTGAAACGCTGTTAACGTCGTCTCTTTCGCCGTTCGTATGGAGAGAGTTAAAACGTGAGTGAACGTGGGAACTGCACGAGTCATTGAACGCCGGACGAAGTTGGCTACACTTTGAGACTGTGTCATTGGAGGGAATGGACACGACCTGCTGATTTACTTGTATTTATATCATTTTTATTTCATTTTTTTAGATCACCATGACATTTCATTTTTTTCTGGAGGGATGTAAATATTCACGACACATACAAGACTTACAATGTTGGCAGCAGGACATAGTCGCTCATACAAGGCCTGAGTCGAGGACAGGAACAACCTATCCTTCAGATAACAAAGGACTTGCTGCTTTCTTTAAACATAAGACGAAGGAGATCTAAAGCAATCATCAAAGTCTACATGCTGCGCGTTATTGATTTTTTCTGTGTGAATAGCTCTCTGTGTTTCTCTGTGTCCGTCTCTGTCTGTCTGCCTGTCTGTCAGTCTCTGTCTCTCCCTGTCTCTCTCTCTTTCTCCCTCCTCCCTCCTTCTCTCTCTCACCTCTTCTGTGATGATAGCTCTCTGTGTTTCACTGTGTTTCTGTCTCTGTATCTGTATCTGTCTATCTGTTCCACTCTCTGTTTCTCCCTGCATATTTGCCTTTCTCTTTACATGTAAGTATGTTTCCACCCTCTCTTTTTGTGTCTTCGTCTCTCTCTTTCTCTCTCTCTCTCTCTCTCTCTCTCACACACACACACACACACACACACACACACACACACACACACACACACACACACACACACACACACACACACAAGCGCATATAGCTGATATTTAATCATTCATTAAAAAAGAGAGAGAATACGTGAGAGAACTAATGAAAGAGGCAAACTGACATACGGACAGATAACATAGCAAGACACAAAGAGACAAAAAACAGAGATAGAGAAAGACAGGGACAGAGACACAGACAGAGAAAGAACAGAAAGAAAGACATTCAGACAGAGAGAAACCTTTCATAAAGTTCTCTATCCATACCTAGAAAAATAGAAATAAGATAAAAACGCTTACCGTCAAATCTCATCGCTGCCATTCGTTTCAAAACACTAGTGACCCAAATGTCCACGAGGATCAATGCAGGAAGCAATTAAGGTTTATGACAGCCACGCAAAGGGTCTCTCTATTTCATTTCATCACGAAACACATTGCACTGAAAGACACGTCTTCTTCTTCTTCTTCTGCGTTCGTGGGCTGCAACTCCCACGTTCGCTCGTATGTACACGAGTGGGCTTTTACGTGTATGACCGTTTTTACCAAGCTAAACAGGCAGCCATACTCCGTATTCGAGAGTATGTAAGGCGGGAATGTTCTTGTTTCCATAACCCACCGAACGCTGACATGGATTACAGGATCTTTAACGTGCGTATTTGATATTCTGCTTGCGGATACACACGAAGGGGGTTAGGGCACTAGCAGGTCTGCACATATGTTGACCTGGGAGATCGTAAAAATCTCCACCCTTTACCCACCAGGCGCCGTTACCGAGATTCGAACCCGGGACCCTCAGATTGAAAGTCCAACGCTTTAACCACTCGGCTATTGCGCCCGTCGACACGTCAATTCAAGGCTTTCGATCGATGGGTTCACACTACATTTTATTGCTGATTCCCCCCCCCCCCCTTAAAACAACAACGACAAACAACAAACATAGACACTTGTTCTCTTCTGTGGTATGCCCTATTGACACCACGTGGCACGTTGTGTGGTGTGTGTGTGTGTGTGTGTGTGTGTGTGTGTGTGTGTGTGTGTGTGTGTGTGTGTGTGTGTGTGTGTGTGTGTTTATGTGCAATTGTGTGTAAATGTGTGTATGAGTGTGTCTATGCGTATATGTGTGTCTGTGTATGTATATGTGTCTGTGTATGTACGAATCTGTGTGTGTTTGTTGTTATAGTATATGTGTCTCTGTGTGTCTGTGTCTGAATAAGTGCATGTTGGTAACATTTCAAAAACAATTTCCACAAAAACGTCTTTATCTATAAAACAAAAAGCCCCCAAAGAACAAACAAACAAAATTCGTAAAATACTACCACTGTAACAGCTACTATTAAGGCTACTTCCATTAATACTGTTGCTGCTGCAGCTGTTACTGTTACTGCTTCTGCTGCTGCTGTTACTACTATTACTACTACAACTCCCTCTACTACTCCTGCTACTACTACTACTACCGCTGCTGCTGCTGCTGCTTCTACTACTACTACTACAACTACTACCTCCTTCTACTACTACTGTACTATTTGTATGATACTATTAATAATAATGATAATAATAATAATCACAAATAATAATAATAATAACAGCAACAAGAGAGGCAGGGCCTTTAAGACTCATTTGTGATACACACTTTATCCAGCAAAAAAACAACAACAAAAAACAAAACAAACAAACAAACAAACAAACCTGTTAAAATGTGTTCTGTATCTAATATCATAAAGCTTAGGAATAGAAGATTCGAAACAAGCATCATCGTGTCAAGAGTTAGTCGATTTACTAACAGCATTAAAGTGCGCCTACCTACCAATACAGTTAAAAAAAGAAAAAGAACTTATGTTTATTAAGTGATGAATGGATTACAGTGTTCGAGGGGACAACAGCACCACTATCAACCAACCTCCAAACGTAACTCGAAGCATTGAAGACAACGACCGCTCACTCAGCAGCCACACACAACAGAGACTGACTGAGAAACAGTCGCAGAATCCGCGTCAACGGTTCGCCTATACTGCGCCACACTAGAAGAGTGCAACCCCCACTGAATTACAAGCAATAAACACATATTAAAAACAAAAAAACAAAAAAAGAAGAAAGCAGATGAGGAAAATTTAAAAAAAAAGGAAAATAAAACAGAAGAAAGAAAATTACGAAGCAGACGTTGTCTTGACTGAAAAACAAAAACAAAATCCAACTCCCTTGTATATTTCAGTGGTATCTCGATCATCACCTTCATCAGCAAAACTGATGACGGAATGTCCTGAGTTGGACAGGCTCTGAGTGAACCATGTTTACTGCTGCATTAAAAACAAAAAACAAAACAAAACAAAACAAACAAAAAACAAAACAAAACAAAACAAGCTGTCTGGCCACATGCGCCCGATTGAAACACAGGTAAATGAAGAGCGAAAGGCGTATGCACTATACTCACGCACGCACGCACGCAAGCGCACACACACACACACACACACACACACACACACACCTATGTAGAGTCCACAGGTACCCGCGATCTTAACCCCTTAACTGCTGCTGACAAGCACGCTGGTCAGTGAAAGGCTGCCAGCTCGCTGTAAAAAAACAACAACAAAAAACCATTGAGCTGACAGTCCAGGGCATCAGTCATCATTCTTTATTTCAACTCCTTCCTGATGGGAAACCATTGTCTTTGTTCAGCAAAACTTAATTACATCATTGACACGTACAAAAACAAACAACAACACACGTATAAATTGCCGTTAACTCACTCAGTACGGCCAGTCCTCTCTTCTCCTCTACACAGACCCCTCGGATGTCCAGTGGGTGTCTGAATGACCCAACCTTTAGCTTCCGTCGTCAGAATTGTGGTATTCTTTGTCAACATTCACCTCTTCAGTATAAGAGCCTTCCGCTTGCAATATTTTGATGATGGTAATTGGGGTGAAACGCTGTTAACGTCGTCTCTTTCGCCGTTCGTATGGAGAGAGTTAAAGCAGCTGTCACACCTATCTCATTTCACTAAAATTCGCCAGTCAAAGGGTTAACCACACAGACAGCAAATAACGCCACACTGACAAGAGCCACACTAACCCTTGACAGCCTCACTGTTTTTTTCGGCAATTCTAGCAAATTCGCGTAACCTTGACCTTTCGACAGCTGGATCTTCATTCCCGGAAAGAAAGGTTTGCGGGGATTT
>NC_134876.1:6905630-6915630 GCF_041734735.1 Babylonia areolata | reverse complement strand
TCTCTCTCTCTCTCTCTCCTGGCGACAAACACAAAGATAGGTCAAGGCAGTAAGGAGAAAAACACAAGTTATACACAGCACATATACAGCACACACACACACACACACACACACACACACACACACACACACACACAAGCAAGCAAGCACACACACACACACACACACACACACACACACACACACACACACACACACACACACACACACACACACACACACACACACACACACACACACACACACACACACACAGAGTTTATGGGTCTCTACGGCATTGTTTATATCGATTCGTCCATTGTTGTTTTGTTTTTGGTGGTTGCTCGGTGTGTGTGTGTGTGTGTGTGTGTGTGTGTGTGTGTGTGTGTGTGTGTGTGTGTGTGTGTGTGTGTGTTGTTGTTGTTGTTAACGTGCCGTTATTTTATGGAGAAGCCCAGTGGAGTGGATTGTGAGGGAGGGAGTATCTCACCTGGATGGCAGGGAAGGAAGGAGATAGGGAAGGGCACGGGGAGGCTGGGTACTCCAGCTCAGTTTATATAGATAGTTGGACTTACAGCTCTTTTCTTTTTAATCCAAACGAGCACAAAAAACCCCTCTCCTTCAATCGTAATTAAAATTATTGATGAACGGGTTCAAAAGCCGAAAGGTTATAGTGGCTGAGTTGAAATCTTAAGTGTCAAGTTCGAATCTTAATCGGTCACTGTGCCCGATGGGCTGAGAAAAGGCAGAGATCGTAAGATTTCCTATGTTGACATGTGTGGAACTGTTATCTTAACCAGGTTTCGTGTGCATCGTAAGATTTCCTATGGTGACATGTGTGGAACTGTTATCTTAACCAGGTTTCGTGTGCACCATACACGCAGAAGAAAAAAAGTAACGTAAAAATTCCAGTAAACCATTTCTCCTCTCATCACCACCACCCCCTTCCCCCCACTTTCCATCCCCAATACGGATTAGACTGCCTAAATGGTGGAGCGAAACTGTTATGCTAGTAAAGTCTACCTGTGGGTAGGAATGTACATGTGGGTTTCAGCTAACACATAAGAAGAAGAGGAAGACGACCACAACGACGTAGAAGAAGAAGAAATCATTACTGTCTTCAACATTCAATTCTTAACCTCGACCCGCCTAATCGTTCGTTTATAGTCTGTTCATTCAAGATGATGATACTAGACTGAAAATAAATGATATTATTATTATCATTTGGATTATTATCATTTCTGTCATAATGATAATTGTTATTATTAATTAGAAATCGACATTTCTGTATATTCGAATGAAAAGGGGGCGGTTGAGGTTGGAGGGGAGGGGGGAGGGGGAGGGAACTAAGAAAGGAAGAGAGAGAGAACAGAATGTGGAAAAGATTATGTACAAAATCTAAAATGGAGAGGGTGAGTGTCAGTGATTGGAGAAAGAAAAAATCCACAATACTGGAAGGGTGTTTTGTGAGAGGCGGGACGATTTTTTTTTTTTTTTTTAATGGACATAATCATTGTTGTTGGTGTTTTCGTCGTAATTGCTGTTGTTGTTGTTGCTGCTGTTGTTGATGTTGTTGTTGCTGCTGCTGCTCCTAAACCCAGGGCCATATATTTCAGGGTCAAGGTCTAACGTCTAGCGAACGTTTTTCGATGCAAGCTGGTCTCTTTAATTCCCACATTAAAAACTGCTATCTTATGTTTCAAAGTTGTGTAAGGCGGAGTGCGGCGGGGGCATGGGGGGTGGGGTGTGGGGGGGGGGGGGGGGGGGGGGGTACGGGGAGGCGGTGCGTGGAGGATTACCCACACGGCGATGGCAAAGCTTACAGCGCAACAGTCTTCATCCTTGTAACGAGGACATGAAATCCCACGAACATGGAAAGTGGCTAATAATGAGGCGATGTTTTATCCCAAGCATGTAATCCTCTTGCGGTAGAAAACGCACGTATGAAGTATAAAACGCGCGAGCTCTGCGTCCTTGGAGAATTTGTTTGTGATACGGGTTTGAAGGGTTTACACGGCGACTGATCTCATGAAGGTCAAGTCGTCGCGATACACAGACAAACAACTAAAAACAACATTGTCGTTTTGCAGGCATGTTTCCTTTCCGTCTGTCCGTCCGTCCGTCCGTCAGTCTCTATCTGCCTGTCTGTCTGTATGTCTGTCTCAAACATACATACAAATGCAGACACAAACATAAACATACGCGTTCAAACATCATAATAATATACACACGTTTACACACACGCACTCACACGCGGATATAGCGAGACATATACACAGGCATCCAGACAGCCAGACAAGGACAGACAGACAGACAATCTCTCTTTGTACTGGTCGCTTTGACGACCACTCATACTCAAAACATTATTGTGTCTGTGTTTTGGTGTGTGTTTTTTTTTTTTAATTAATCGAGACACACCACCCTCCCTTCAGCATTAAGATATGAAAACATGCAGTGATGGTTTTTTATTTTTATTTTTTATTTTTTATCAATATATCGTGTTATATCAATCAAACCAAGGACAACAAAAAACCCCCGCCTAATGGGTCACACAATTATTTTATGCGATGCCAGCAATGTGCAGTTCTTTATCCGGATTGGAGCTTAGCCCTGTAAAAAAAAAAAAAAAAAAAAAAAAATCCGGATTGTGAGTTCTTTATCATGTCAGAGCTGTTATAAATCCCTTCTCCTGACCCCCCACTCCCCACCCCCACCCCCATCCCCTCCCGCCCCCTCTACCCGCTTCCTTCCCTTTGCCACCCTTCATCACATCCCCTCCTCCTCTCCTCTCCCCCACCCCCCAAGGAAACATATTGGAATCGAATTGTCTTTGATCCACATGAACGTGTGCTCAGCCAGGACAAATCTGTGCTGCCTGCATATGTGCTGGTATCTGGGATTGGCGCGGTTCTCTTTGTGAGACTGAATTAGGGTGTTCACAGACCATCTGGCTGCCTGTCTGTCTGTATGGCTGGCTAGAGCGAACGGGGGCTGTTCTGGCATTAATTATTGTTATTATTATGTCATAAATCAAACAGATATTGCTGTCATGGAAACTTGCGCGCAAGTGTGTGTGTGTGTGTGTGTGAACAGGTGCGCATGCACACGTGTGTGCGTGTGTGTGTGTGTTTGTGTGTGTGTGTGTGTGTGTGTGTGTGTGTGTGTGTGTGTGTGTGTGTGTGTGTGTGTGTGTGTGTGTTTGTGCAAAAGAGAGTGAGATAGACCAATAGACAAGGACGGAGAAAGAGAGAAACAGAGAAAAAAACACCAGGGGGAACAATAAAGAAAGAAAATCAAGGACAAAACAAAGCAGACAGACAGTGTGTGTGTGTGTGTGTGTGTGTGTGTGTGTGTGTGTGTGTGTGTGTGTTTGTGCAAAAGAGAGTGAGATAGACCAATAGACAAGGACGGAGAAAGAGAGAAACAGAGAAAAAAAACAAACAAACAGGGGGAACAATAAAGAAAGAAAATCAAGGACAAAACAAAGCAGACAGACAGCACAAGACATAGAACGGTTAAGAGGCCACGTGATCCGAACAGCTCCTGTCGGCATGAACTAAGCGTCACGACTACTCATGAATAGTGGACACACATTGTTCACCTCCAGTCATCCCCATGGGATCCCCACGCAAAGATTTATTGTCCACTGTTGTGTTTTCTGTTGATATGTTTTCTGAACTTTTATTTTCTCCTCACGCACAAGGTATTGAAGATTTATCGGTCGCTGATTTTTTTTTCTGTTTGTTTGTTGTTGGGTTTTTTTGTTTTTTTTTGTAATATGCTGCTGTTGTTTTTCGTAATATGTTATGTTATTGTTGTTGTTCATGTCTATTTTCCTTTTCCCTTTTCTCATATTACCCTTCGTGGATACGCTGTGTGTATCTGTTGTCTGTAGTGTTTTAAGTAGGTGCTGTTGCTGTCTCTGCAAACCTGACCAACAGCACAAATGACAGGTTGGTGTCTTATGAAAGCGGGAGGGTAGGGGTATAAGTACAAGCACCTTTGCGACATGCAGCAGATAGAAACTGGAATGACAGACATAACAATTTTTCTCCTCTCTCTCTCTCTCCTCTCTGTCCTTAATAGAGAAGTCAGACATAAGTGCTGTTTAGAGGTCAACACGCCGCCAGAACCTTCTCGTCCTTAACTTTCTTTTCTTCCTACAGGTCATTTCGCGAGACAACAATCCGAAAACATATCCAATACACTAAATAAAACCTCCAAAACCGCACAAGCCCCCTTCGCAAGCCACACTTGAACTTCACCATGCAGAGAGTGATTATGGGAAGATCATTTTGTGCATCTTGGATGAGCGCTTGACACGGGAATCTAATAGTCATTTGGCGGCAATGATGTGATCGGAAGTAGATCATAAACTGTCTTCATCAATTGACATGGACTTGCATGTACTAATTTTCACGTTCTAATCTTCTGGTCGTGACATACTGTATGTGCAACATTATCAGTTGACTGTGTGCTGCTATGTGATGCGGCGATCGTGCGTCGGATATTGGTCATGTGAATTTCTGTCTTCTCTCTGTTGTACTGTGTTGTTGTCTGGTTTTAGCTTATATATCGTCTTAATCCTGTGTATTTATGTATGTTGACAATCACCTCTTTGGTCTCACTGGTCGTGTGTGATGAGTAGTGTTGTGTGTATTGTGTTTCTTGTGTGTGTTATCTGTTGTGTGATGTGGTTGGTTCTGTTTAGCATGTTGTATGTGTTGGCGGTGTTGTGCTGCTGTCGCCTGTCGATTTTGAGAATCTTTCCTCTTTTGTTGCGTTATCTAGTTTTCATCTTGTTAACACTTTGTCGCAATACCTCTTGTCCTTAACTGTTATGTTTTAGTTGGGAGTGGGGCGGGTTGATGACTGTGCAGGCTTTGGATTCTTATTCTGACTAGTTACAGCGCTTATAAATACCATGATTATTATAGACAGTGTTTACAATGAGCTTGGAATGACAACTTAATACTCCATGTAGATTCAATAAAGTGAGAATATAGATTTGACTATTTGATCCATTGATTTCTTTATGTATAATCATTTTTGTAGTTGCTGTTGTGATCACACAAAAGAACTAGAAGAAAATCAGTTGAAAACAAGAATGATGTTTTGATTGCATGAAACGGAAAAAAGAGGAAGAATTACAAGACCAACCCCCGCTAGTGCGTGTTGAGCAGAAGCGGTTGGGTAATGTTATCTAATCAACTCTAACTTCGTTCTTTCTTGTAATTCTCTCTGCTTCAAGAAAAAATTCAAGACCCATTTAATTGTGTTCAATGGAAGGGGGATAAACAAACCACGCGAACGGATTCTCTCCTTCAGAACCTTCTCTTGTGTTTGCAGAACTGTCTCATGGATCGAAGCAATCGAAAATGAAGAGAAGGTTTATTAAGAAGTAATAAAAAGAAAAAAGAAACACTAGCACCAAGAAAAAACAAAACAAAAGAAACAAAAGAAATATATTAAATTCTTTTAGTGAGAACAGATTCACCCCAAAAGAAAAGAAAAAAAGGAGAGATGTAAATAGAAAACGGGAACTTGACTTAGAAAATACCATCAAAGCTAAGAGAGTGAATAAGAAAGATAGATAGGAGAGATTGAGAGGGCACTTGTGCAAGAAAACATCAGCTGATTTCATAAAAAAAAACATCAAAATGGAAAGGGATTTTAAATAAGTTAACAAGAAACGAGGAACAAAACTGAAGCAATGATATAGGAACTAGACAAAAACGTCTTCCATAAAGAAAACGACAAAAGAAAAGATTGGAGTAACAAATGGAAAACAAAACAGTCAAGAACACTTTAGAAGTCATGACAAACTAAGAAAAGAGAAAAATAATCCACAGTCAGACATGTCAGTCCTGCTACTGTCAACTGCGGCGCATCAGTGCCGTCCGGAAATATCTGTCCACTGACGCAACATTTCTCTCATTCTCTCTCGCCTTGACTACTGTAACTCTCTATTGTCTGGTTTGCCTGCTTCATCCATTCAGTCCCTTCAGCGCATACAAAACTCTGCTGCACGACTCGTCCTCAGAAAGAAAAGATCTGAGCACATCACTCCTCTTTTGCAACATCTCCACTGGCTCCCTGTCTCACACCGAATAGAGTACAAGATCAGAACTCTATGTTATAAATGTATTCACAAAACTGCCCCTTCCAATCTCTGTGGCTGCCTTCACCTCTACACTCCATCTCGCTCACTACGATCGGCTTCGGATCCACTCTGTTTACGCATACCCAGATTCAAACACTCGACTGTTGGCCGCCGTTCTTTCTCTGTCTCTAGACCTTGCGATTGGAATGAACTTCCTCTTTCGCTTCGCCAAGTCTCCACTCTCAGCTCTTTCAAGTCTTGCCTTAAAACCCACCTCTTCCCAAAATAGCCTCCCTTGCCTGCCCTTCCTTGTCTTTAGTTTCTACAGTTTTAGAGTTGTGCATGCGTGTGAATGACTGGTGCGAAAGCGCTTTGATTTGTCTCTGCACAAGATTCAGCGCTATATAAATACCATTATTATTATTATAGATAGAGGGATAGACAGATAGATATGCAGACAGACAGACAGATATAATACATACTCAACTGAAGTAAACAGAATCGCACTCAATAGCGAAAAAAGAAGAACAATAAAAGTATACCTACGACTTGATCCATATATCTTCTCTTATATGTAACACATTTGCAACGCATAAAAAGACGTGTTGATAACAAACAAACAGACACATAGAAAAAAATCAGTTTGAAAACAATGTAAATGATGAATTATTGATTGGCAATTTGAAAAAGGAAATTAAAAAAAGAAAAAGAAAGAAAGACACAAACACCAACCGCTGTTCAGGGGGAAACGTGTTGAAAAGGTCGGGTTGGACAGTGATTTATCTGATCAGACTCTGAAGACGTTACGTTGACGGGGTTTCTGTTGTAAATTCTCCGGAGTCTGCTGATCACGGAAGCAAAATAAAACCCAATTAATTTGGTTGCACAAGGAATGGGGAAATAAAACAAAACCAAGTTACAGAACGGGATTGACATTTCTGTCTGAACTTACTCGTGTGGTCTGCAGACAAACTGGATACACACTGGATCAAGAAGAAGAAGAAGAAGAAAGAGAAGGATAAGGAAGAAGTAAGAAAAAGAAAAAAAAAACAGAAACAAAAACAGAGCAGTACAGAAACAGAGAAAGAAAGAAAAAAAAAGAGAAGAAACATGAAAAGGAAATCAAATAAACGCACACAAAAATGAAAAGAGAGAAAGAAAAAAATCACGCAAAGAGAGAAAGAAAGAAAGACAGAAAGAAAACAAATAAAAAGAGAAACAAAGGCAAAGCTTGAAACTTAGAAAAGAAATAAACTGCATCAAGGAGGCAGAAGAGAAAGAAGAAGAAGAAGAAGAAGAAGAAGAAGAAGAAGAAGAAGAGGAGGAGGATGAGGAGGAGGACAGGGAAACTTAGGGGATAAGAAAAGGAAAGAGCAATACAGAACAGAAATAGTGAAAGAAGGGGAAATAAAACAATAAAAAAAAACATAAAATGGAAGGGAGATTTTTTTAAAGTTAAAAAAAAAGGTTATAAAAAGAAAGGAAGGAAAAAAAGAACTAAAGAAAATAACGGATTAAAAGATAAGAAAACGCAAAGCTTAAACACCGATAAAAGAAAACGACAAGGGAAGGAAAGAGGAGAATGGAAGATAAGAAATGGAAAAAAAAAACAGTACAAAGAAAACACTTTAGAAAGTATGAAAACAAAACTAAGGAAAAAAGAGAAAAAAAAAAAAAAAAAATCCGCACAAGTTGACGGCTAGAAAGTGTGAAAGTAATCTGAACGGAAACAGCGACAGAAATCCCAGGAGAACATAACCCAGGACGACAAGGGAAGGGGGTTCGAACGGAAATACAACGGAATGTGTGAAACGAGACAGGCACCCAAGTGTCGGCAACAATCAGCAGTTCTCCAACAGCCGGACGAACAAAGCCCACTGCACTCCTCGTGGAGGGGGGGGGGGGGGGGGGGGGGGGGGGGCGAGGGGAGGGGGGGGGAGGGGCACGAGCGTAGAGTATATACATATAAACCTGTGACATAATCATTTGATTTAGGCATGTATCCTGAGAAAGGCCACACATACCTTCAAGCTCATATTTACTTGAAGCTTTTTAACTCTCTCCATGCGAACGGCGAAAGAGACGACGTTAACAGCGTTTCTCCCCAATTACCACCATCAAAATATTACAAGCGGAAGGCTCTTACACTGAAGAGGTGAATGCTGACAATGAATACCACAAATCTGACTACGGAAGCTAAAGGTTGGGTCATTCAGACACCCACTGGACATCCGAGGGGTCTGTGTAGAGGAGAAGAGAGGACTGGCCGTACTGAGTGAGTTAAATTCCCATCACCTTACAACTGGACACAAAAGCGTGAGTACAGAGGAACGAGGACAAAACAAATCCAGTGAGAAAAGTGGAGTGAAGGCCTAGAGGTAACGCGTCCGCCTAGGAAGCGAGAGAATCTGAGCGCGCTGGTTCGAATCACGGTTCAGCCGCCGATATTTTCTCCCCCTCCACTAGACCTTGAGTGGTGGTCTGGACGCTAGTCATTCGGATGAGACGATAAACCGAGGTCCCGTGTGCAGCATGCACTTAGCGTACGTAAAAGAACCCACGACAACAAAAGCGTTGTTCCTGGCAAAATTCTGTAGAAAAATCCACATCGATAGGAAAAAACAACAACAAAAAATTGCTATGCAGGAAAAAATACAAAAAAATGGGTGGCGCTGTAGTGTAGCGACGCGCTCTCCCTGGGGAGAGCAGCCCGAATTTCACACAGAGAAATCTGTTGTGATAAAAAGAAATACAAATAAATACATATACAAATCTGATTTCCTTCTTTTTCTAAACAATGGTGTGCGTATGCGTGATGTGTTCTTTTTATGTGTTCAAAGACTACATCTTCCACGTCCACTCGTATGCACATGTGGAGTTTTATGTGTATGACTGTTTTTACCGCGCCATGTAGGCAACCTAGGGAACCATATTTTGCATGCTGGGTATATTCTTGTTTCCCGAAACCACCGAACGCCGAATGGATCTTGAACGTGCGAAATCTTACGCAGCTGTTCAAGAAAAGAAAAAAGCTCATAACTTTTTTCTAATTCATCTAATTAACAAAATGCCTTTAAACGATACATGTTCCTCAAGCTAACTTTTTTTCCCCCACCCAAACAAAAGGTAATTTTAAACCGACGATGACCCTTAAAATATAACATACTGTACTTCACCGGGAAACTGAGACCGGCGTTCATCAAAACAATGATCAAACTATGGAATGAGCAGAACCTCTAAAAGCAACAACACTCGGGCCACAACAAGCTGAGCTAACAAAATCTAGCCATGGAAACGGATCTGATTTCCACGGCTGATTTGTTTGTACAGAAAATTGCCAGCAGATGCAGTTAAAAAAAAAAGCTTTGTTTTGCCCAGTTAAAATAAGTTTCTTTTTACTCCATAAACAATGCCAATAGTGCAATACAATCCTCTCTCTCTCTCTCTCTCTCTCTCTCTCTCTCTCTCTGTGTGTGTGTGTGAGCGTATGGTTGACTGTAGATGGCAGGGATGGAACGACCATGTACAAAATAGTGAAAGATTTTCTTTGTTCAGATTGTTTAAAAGGAATCATTTCAAAGAACCATATTTAACAAAAAATATTAACCGAGTCATCAGATGTGCTTTAACAAGGTTTCGTTTTGGTATATCTGATATCAACGTACATAGTAAAAGACACAAGCCCAGCACTGCAAACGATATGGTATGTCCGTTATGTAGATCTGCAAAAGAAGATGAAGTCCATTTCGTATTATGTTGTCCTGTATTAGATGACGTGAGACAAATATATATTCCGTTGAGATATTATAACAGACCAAGTAAGTTTCGGTTAGTATTACTTCTGTCGTCTACAAATGATAACGTTTTTTCGAATCTTGCCATATTTATCTATAAGTCATTAAAACGACGGAGTTTCAT
>NC_134876.1:6893130-6900630 GCF_041734735.1 Babylonia areolata | reverse complement strand
AACGCACGCACGCACGCAGGCACACACACACACACACACACACACACACACACACACGCACATACACACATACACGTACGCACAGATACACGCACGTACATACACACACGCATGTACACATATACACACGCACAAACAAACACACACGAACACACACACACACACACACACACACACACACACACACACACACACACACACACACACACACACAAATCGTGTTCAAACGGACAGGGGGAGGAGGGGAGTAACGAGGGTGCAGTCAGATGGACAGACAGAAATGCAAGACACCACATTCTAGACAAACACATCTCTAGTTCCTTAAAACGTGTTCTAAGAAATCAGGCAGAACAGAATGAACAAAAAAAAAAAAAAGAAAATCAGAAAAAAAGCAAAGAAAAAAAAGGAGAAAAAAAAAGAATAGATGGAAGATAAGTTTCAGTTTCAAGGAGGCGTCAAAACGTGCGAACTGGTCCATGTGCGCCACACCACATCTACTTTGAAGAAAGAAAGAAAAAAAGGAAAAAAAAAATTATCAGAGAGAAGCAGAGGACATGAGTAGAGTTAGGGAGGGGAGAAGAGGACAGAGAGGAAGCATTTTTACAGATTATCATAGCTGAGAACTGCAGGATGGATCCTTTTCGCCCAAGGAAGGAAAACGAATCCCCACTGCAATGGGAATTCTCCGAGAAGTTATTCCTCCT
This sequence comes from Babylonia areolata, assembly GCF_041734735.1. Classification (NCBI taxonomy): domain Eukaryota; kingdom Metazoa; phylum Mollusca; class Gastropoda; order Neogastropoda; family Buccinidae; genus Babylonia; species Babylonia areolata. The sequence goes on along the minus strand of NC_134876.1, from coordinate 6,899,926 downwards.
CCACGGGGACTGAAAGGAAATCATGTACCCGGCATGGCCAGAGCTGCTGTCTATGGCTTTCAACGTTTCAGACGGGGGTTGTCGGTTTTAATTCTTTTCTTGCTGATTGATCAATAGAATTAACGTCATCTCCGTCTGTAATGAAAGGAGTGGGATGGGGTAGGGCGATACTACTTCTTTTTTTTTCCAGCAGAGACTTAAGTATAAATTCAGCTCTGCCTGCTTTTACCAGAGCGATGGAAGGAAGGGGGAAGTCCAAGAGGAGTGAAAGGTGGTACTTAGGAGAGGTTACTTTAGAACTCAAAAGAGCTCGTTATTAATTGCCTGGAGCGAAGGCCGCACTCGCTCTGTCTGTCTATGTTCCAGGCAACACCAGAGGCGACATTTTGTAGGTCTGGGTAAGTGGCTGATTACATGGTGTCTGTCTGAATGAAGCAATGACGAAGTAAGTGCTGTGTGCCTACCTGCTTGTCTGCCGCTCACCACTTTCCGCCCCCCCCCCTCTCTCTTTCTCTCATACACACACACACACACACACATATATATATATATATATATATATATATATATATGGAGAGAGAGAGAGAGGCGGGCAGGGGGGGGGGGAGAAAGAGAGAGAGAGCAAAAGAAACAAACACAGAGACAAAGAGAGATACAGATTCCCGAATTAACTCCAATCGACACAACAACGACGCCTGAAATTATTCTATAGGACATACAACGCACAGAAACTTGGTCAATATTCCTCCAGCAAATCATTTTTGAAATATAGGATTAAAAAAAATCATTGAATCAATACCCCTCGACCCACATAACATACCGCGTACCGAGTTACCAGAAAAAGTCAGATCGGTATCCCACGAGCAATCATACTCCCGAATTAATCAACGGGAGCTCTAAATCAATATCCCAAACGCTATTAACAGCACGTCCAGTCATTAATGGAAACTGTTAATGGAGACCGCTGCTCTGATTTCCACGGCTGATTTATTGGAACAGGAAATTGCAAGCAGATGTTTGAGCAAGGAAACCTTTGTTTGCCTGACAGATAATTTCATAACCGCATCATCAGTGCCAGATATAACATTCTGTCTGCCTGCCTGCCTCTCTGCCTCTCTCTCTGTCTCTGTCTCTCACCCTCTTTCATTGACGCCCCCCTACCATCTCCAGCCCTCTTTAAAGCCCGTGATCAAGTTCGATAATCATTTGAACAAATCAAATGACAGCTTCTATAATCAACAACAATTTTCGACCCCTTTTCTCAACACGCACACACGCGCACGTTTACTGCAAATGGCTTCGCATCCCTAGAATCAAAATGCAAATGTGTTTCTTCATGATCCTATTTAACGTGTTCCCGGTCGTCTCCCTTTTTACCTCTTTGATTCCAGTGTATGCTCAAACATGCATTGTTTAAATTTGATACCCACAATTGTTTCAAAAGGGGTTGTTGGTTTGTTGTTGTTGTCAACAACAAGAAACAGGTGATAAGATATGGACTAAAGGAATAGGTAATGAGGGAGGGGTCGACATGTAGCAGATTACACTCCTAAATGTGGTCCTCTATACACCCGGAAGAAGAGAATCATTGGAAAGATATATTATCCCAGTTATATCTCTAAACAACACGGAAAAAGTGAACTTCAACTGCCGTGGTAACCCTGAGAAGTTATAAGTCCAAATTTAATCAAAATACACCCACAAGAAGTGAAATTTTACTGACAGTCCCAGTTACATCTCTATACACCCGGAAGAAGTGAATTTTAACTGATGTGGAAACTCTGAGAAATTTTGGGGAAAGGGGGGCTGAAAGGAACTCCAGCTCGTTCAGAGCTGTCGATGACTGACACTACTCCGGACGGAGTTCCCAGTTCAATTTTCTTTCTGGGTGAGTGAATCAATCCATGTTTCTCTCTCTCTCTCTCTCTCTCTGTGTCTCTGTGTGTGTGTGTGTGTGTGTGTGTGTGTGTGTGTGTGTGTGTGTGTCTCCCTGTCTCTCACATGTGAAGTGACAAATTAGTAAGAATTTCCGGGTTTAGAAAAGAGAAGAGTGGGAAGGGGATAGATGGGAGAGACAGGCAGAGACTGAGATAGAGAAAGAAACGAAATGCCAGTTCCCACAGCGAAACTTTTCCCCCTGAGCACACAGAACGTGGCGAAAGAAAAAGAAACAGGAATACGAAGAAAGTAATTAGAACTGGACCTCTGGGAGCTTTTGAAAGACCGCAGTCCCGGTGAAGCTTCCTGAAAAAGAGAGACAGACAGACGGACGGACGGACGGACGGACGGACGGACAGGAAGAGTGTCAGACATAGAGACATACAGAAAACATGGGTAGAGGAGATAGAGACAAAGAGACTGAAATAGAAAGCGGACAGACAGAGAGAGAGAAAGACAGAGAGACAGAAGACAAAGAAACACACACACACACACACACACACACACACACACACACACACACACAGAGGGAGGGAGAGAGAGAGAGAACATGACGACGACCATTCTACAATATTGCACAATGATGATCAATAATCATAGTTCACACTCTCTGTATCTGCTCTGCTCCTGCAGTTGATAACGCGCGAACAAAATTGATTCCAATTAGTACACTCAATCCTGCAATATAGCTGCTTCACTGCTACGCAAGTGTAATATCACTGTCTTTTATGACGTAACAAAATGCCCCGGAACGACCAGAATGAAACCGGTCACTGGGAGATTCCGGATAAAAACACAATATAACCTCTAGGCATATCACACTCAGTCTGTGTGTGTTAATGAACCTGAAAGAGATGTGGTAAAACAAGTGAATGGGAAGAGATCAAAGCGGACAACAGAAAGTTTCATAAACAAAAGTAAACAAGTGAGACAAACCCCATTAAGAATCCCTTTTTCCATTCCCACAGAACTGAGAGGAGAAAATGGGACTCCCCGCCACCCCACCCCCTCAAAAAGAAAAAGAAAAAAAAAGTTGACAACAAATGCAGTCGGGCGCACTGCTCGCTTCCAACTGACCCGTAGCGCTCAACACTGTGCATTATCGCGACCAACATACGACATGTTTGAGACAAAGGCACTGACAAGCCCTTAGCAAATTCAAACTTCGCCCATTTGCCAAAGTTGGGCTCGCCTCTGCATGTTCCTGCCAGCACTGGTCAACAGAATTATCTTACCCCTACATTTGACTATTTCCTACTCTTCACCAAACCCTACCCTAAAGCCCTGGTTAACTCTCTCCATACGAACGGCGAAAGAGACGACGTTAACAGCGTTTCACCCCAATTACCATCATCAAAATATTACAAGCGGAAGGCTCTCATACTGAAGAGGTGAATGTTGACAAAGAATACCACAATTCTGACGACGGAAGCTAAAGGTTGGGTCATTGAGACACCCACTGGACATCCGTGGGGTCTGTGTAGAGGAGAAGAGAGGACTGGCCGTACTGAGTGAGTTAAACACACACAAAAAGAACTAAAAACAAAGCTACTTGCAGAAGGACCACTGGGTGGGAAGGGGAAGGTTCCTCGAAAACAACTGGTCCAGATTCAGCTGCCTGCTGCCCAAGCCACAGAGGGAGGAAAGCCCAAGTGGAGTGAAGTGAGCGGCAACTCCAACATATAAAGGAACTCGTTACTCCACCGGGGCCTGCACCCCTCTGTCTGTGGCTGCCACCTTTCCGGACACTGCTGAGCGTAGTTTTCTGGGCCCCGGGTAGACAAATAATTACATGCCTGTCTGCCTGTCTTTGTCATGTCTGTTATGCATGTGTGGGTGTATGTGTGAATGTATGTCTTCATGTTTTACATTTATTTGCTTATTTATCATCATTGTTGTCTTTTTTTTTTTTAATTTAAGTTTATTTATTTATCTTTTTATTATTATATTACTATTATTATTATTATTATTATTATTACTACATTTTTCCAAATCATAATTATTATTTTATTTATTTATTTATTTATGTAAGCTTATCTATTATTTATTCCCCCCCCCTTTTTTTTTTTCTCAAGGCCTGACTAAGCGCGTTGGGTTACGCTGCTGGTCAGGCATCTGCTTGGCAGATGTGGTGTAGCGTATATGGTTTTGTCCGAACGCAGTGACGACTCCTTGAGCTACTGAAACTGAAACTGAAACTGTCATGTCTTCCTGTCTATGCATGCCTGACTGTGTTTCTGTCTCTGTCTCTGTATTTAATCTGTGATTCCCTCAGTCTCTGTCTGTATCTTCCCTCTTCTACAATCTTTCTTTCTCTCTATCAACCAATGATATAGTAAACACTCGTGGATAAACTGTTACATAAAAAGAAGCTCTATGGAGTGACGGTAGAAAACGGACTGATAGACAGGCAAGGCACGAAACCACCTTTCACTGCACCGTTTGTTTAGTTCTGCAGAACTGAGGAAAATCTGGAGTAGGAATGGATGATCAGGGTGTATCTTTATTCAATGGCGTAATTTCCAAAATGTTCATTTCTCTTCATCATAAGACAGAGAGAGAGAGAGAGAGGGGAGTGAAGGGAGACAGAGTGAGAGAGAGAGACGGGGACACAAGGAGAAATAAATATCGAGAGACTGAGAGAGACAGACAGAGAGAAAGGCAGAGAGAGACAGAGACAGAAAGAGATGGGTCTTCCAATCGCGCCTTTTTAAAGTCTGAAAAGCGTGGAAACACAACCAACAACGACGACAAACCAACCAGTGTTTTTTTGCTTTTTTTTATTTTTTTTATTTTTTTTTTTAAATAGAAATGATGGCCCCTGATTAGTTCCCTCCCTGCCAGGCCAGGGACAACGAGCCCAGTAAGTCTGTGTGATATGTGGCCCACTGAAGTCATCAGCATAATCCATGACGCGCAAACCTCTATGGTAGGGTCTGCATAATCCATGACGCACAAACCTCTATGGTAGGGTCTGCATAATCCATGACACAGAAACCTCTATGGTAGGGTCTGCATAATCCCTGACGCACAAACCTCTATGGTAGGGTCTGCATAATCCATGACGCAGAAACTTCTATGGTAGGGTCTGCATAATCCATGACGCAGAAACCTCTATGGTAGGGTCTGCATAATCCATGACGCACAAACCTCTATGGTAGGGTCTGCATAATCCATGGTCCTCAAAACCTCTATGGCAGGGTCTGCATAATCCATGGTCCTCAAACCTCTATGGTAGGGTCTGCATAATCCATGACGCACAAACCTCTATGGTAGGGTCTGCATAATCCATGACACAGAAACCTCTATGGTAGGGTCTGCATAATCCATGGTGCACAAACATCTATGGTAGGATCTGCATAATCCAAGAAACACAAATCTCCTTCTCAGGGTCTGCATAATCCATGGTGCACAAACCTCCTTGGCAGGGGTTGACATGTTGCTGAGGCAGGAAAGTCCATGCCCAGGGGACGGGAGCCGCCAGCCCACAACGCTTCTGCCAATCATGTACAATGCAACGGCAGAGCTAACATGGAATGTTTGTGGCAAACACAGCAGTATATCAATCCATGGTATCCAGGAACCGAAACTCATGCAGGCAAATAAGGAACATCCAATTACACATAGAATGCAGTATACGTTGTACTGTGTTATACAACAGGTAGCACCAAAGGGATTCAAAGCTGAAATCAACTGATCGAGGACCACAACTAAAAACTTCCATCAACATAACAAGGCAAGCTGTGAAGTAACGGACGGGTCACCAGTCAAACTGGGCAAGAACGGTCGGCCCGGCGGCTGGCTCTCTCACTCAACCAATGGAGTGTTGGCCTGGAGGTAACGCGTCCGCCTAGGAAGCGAGAGGATCTGAGCGCACTGGTTCGAATCTCGGCACAGTCGCCAGTATTTTCTCCCCCTCCACTGGACCCTGAGTGGTGGTCTGGGCGCTAGTCATTCGGATGAGACGATAAACCGTTGTCCCTTGTGCAGCATGAATTTAGCGCACATAAAAGAACCCACGGCAACAAAAGGGTTGTCCCTGGTAAAATTCTGTAGAAAAATCCACTTCGATAGGAAAACAAATAAATAACTGCAGGCAGAAAAAAATACAAAAAAATGGGTGGCACTCTCAGTGTAGCGACGCGCTCTCTCTGGGGACAGCAGTCCGAATTTCACACAGAGTAATCTGTTGTGACAAAAAAAAAGAATGATACAATACACACAATACAATACAATACAATACAATACAATACAATACAACCGTAATGCTGAGGTGGCGCAAGGGACGCCGAGCAGCAGTGACCACTGTCCTGCTTTATTGCCGCAGGTAAAGAAAAAGTGATTCATCTATCGGCGTGGCCTGCAGCACCACTGTCTCTGACTGGCACCGTGCCAGAAGCAGCTCGCAGTGTCTCTCCATCTGAACCAGTGGACGAATGAATCCAATCCATGGTGTCTGTGTTTGTCTGTTTGTTTATCTTTATGTCTTTTTTCTTCGCATTCCCTCATCCAGGACGGACAGAATCAGCGACAGTTTTCGCTCAGAGTAAATGAGTGCGTACATGCTCTCTCTCTCTCTCTCTCTCTCTCTCTCTCTCTCTCTCTCTCTCTCTCCAGTACTGGTTAAGTTTGCTGAATATGAATGTGCACCGATTACCCAGACAGGCATATTTGATGTTGTTTAACTTAGACGAAAGGGGGAAAAAATGCTGGGTGTCTTTAGTAAAAAATACTTTATTTAGACTTGGGTTAAGATATGTCTGGTTGCAACAAGGCATTGGTTGTGAGAGAACATTTTTGTCATTATTTAAGCAAAGAATGAAAGATATATTTATGCAGGAGTGGGACGAGTCAGTAA
>NC_134876.1:6885630-6888130 GCF_041734735.1 Babylonia areolata | reverse complement strand
CTCTCTCGCTCCATCTCTCGAATTCTACAAGGGATTTCAACTTCGGTACACGCTTGTCACATGAATCATGTCATCTCCTTTTCAGATGTGACAAGCAATTTTGAATAAAACATGCACTCACTCTCTCTCTCTCTCTCTCTCTCTCTCTGTGTGTGTGTGTGTGTGTGTGTGTGTGTGTGTGTGTGTGGACAGCGTAACCGACTGTCCAGAAAAAATAGATGACCTGAGCACTCCGATTCTCTGTCTCTTTATATCTTCATCTGTCCCTGCGTCTGTCTATCTGTCTTTATGTCTGTTTCTTTCTCTTGTGTTTCTCTCATTCTGCCTTGTGTGTGCAAAGTGGCGTACTGGCGTTTCACGGACGAAACATTATGAGTCTGATATATGCCCGGGCAAGAGTGAAATCTTATGGAGAGAAAAAAGAGATGGACAAACACAGGCAGGACTGCGAGACACGGGGCCTCAAGGCAGACAAAAATGATCATAGCGACAACATGAAATCATCCGTTTTTAGGGACCCAGAACTGTCCCCAGCAGTGTCCGGAAAGGCGACAGCGAGAGACAGAGGGGTGCAGACCCCAGTGGATCAATGAGTTTCTCTGTACGCTTGAGTAACGCCTCAAGATTACCGATGAACCCCCTTTGTGTACCGTCTTGGCGAGAGTCAGTCTGGACTGTAAGTTCTCTTGAAACTGTATTGTATTACATTGCATTGCTTTGTATCGTATCACATTGCATCGAATCGTCGCATTGTATCGTAGTGTGATGTAGTACTTTTTGTCACAACAGATTTCTCTGTGTGAAATTCAGGCTGCACTCCTCGGGGATAGCACATCGCCACGGTGCAGCGCCACCCAACTTTTTTCCTGTCAGCAACTGTGTTGATTTTTCTAAATAATCTGCCAGGTATAGCCACTATGTTTTTGTTGTTGTTGTTGCCGAGTGCTCTGTTGACTACGTTACGTGCATGCTGCACCACGAAACTACATGTCGGACGATCAGACTATTTCGGTTTGTGTGTTGGTCTGTGCCTTCAACTCTTTTCACCACTCACTGATCTGTTCAGCTCTTACCTTTAGAATCATTACCAGCTGTTTCTGTATGACGCAAAGGGAGAGATAAAGAGATGATATGATATGATATGGATACTTATACAGCGTATTCTTTGTCAGAGACCAAGCTTTAAGTGGTTTACAAACACGGAGTCATTTGCACAGCAGGTTGCCGACCTGGGTAGAGCCGACTGAAAGCTGCCTTCAGGCGTTCATCATTCGTTTTTTGTGTCATTCCGTCAGGCTGTAGCCATGTACACACACACACACACACACACACACACGCAATTTTTTTTTTAGTGTATGACCGTTTGTTTATCACTCCGCCATATAGGCAGCCATGCTCCGTTTTCGGGTGTGTACATGCTAGGTATGCTTTTGTTTCCATACTCCACCGAACGCTGACATGCATCAAATGATGTTTAACGTGCGTATTGGATCTTCTGCGTGCGTATACACCCGAAGGGGGTTCAGGCACTACAAGCATGTCCGCACATATGTTGACCTGGGAGACCAGAAAGGGGAAACTCGGAGTGTATACATGCGCATGAGTATGTGTGTCTATGCGTTTGTGCATACGTATGTGTGTGAGTGTGTGTGTGTATGTGTGTGTGAGAGAGCGAGAGACAGAGACAGAGACAGAGAGACAGAGAGAGACGTAGTCAGAGACAGGAGACAAACGATGTAAATGTTGGCGGCAATTCTGATGTGTTACTCTGGCACAGAAAGGAAGACATCAATAGACTTGGCCTGTCCCCTTCCTCCCCTCCCAAACCCATTCCCCTTCCGGCCTCACCGCCCCCCCCCACCCCCCAAACCCACTCCTCACTATCCCTCCGACCACAGCACCCAAAGAAGACAGACAGGCAGACAGACAGACAGAGACAAAGTGAGAGAGACTGTATTCAACATTCAAATTTCTACCGAGGCCGAGAGTTGGGATGATGTGGGCACAATATCATTTGACATGAGGCAGCCACCTCGTTGTGACAGGAATAAATGAAGAACACACTGAACGAACAATATGAAGGGCAATCTAATTTTTCACAGAAGATAAACTGTGGAGCTGTTGATTTTTTTTTTCTCTCTCTCTCTTTCTATTTTCATCAGGCGACAGAATCGATTATTCTGCGTGCAATTTTATGCATGCGCGCGTGTACGTGCATGTGTGTGTGTGTGTGTGTGTGTGTGTGTGTGTGTGTGTGTGTGTGTTTGTGTGCGTGGGTGCGTGAATATGTACGTGTATCTGTATGTGTGAGACAGACAGACACATAGACAGAGAGTAAGAGTGTGGGGGGTGTGGTTGAAAGACAGATGGACAGTCAGACATATGGACAGAGAGACGGATAGAGTGGCAGACAGACGGACACAGAAGCAGACAGACAGACATAAACATGACAGAGAGAGAGAGGGGGGGGGGAGGGGGGCGGGGTGAATGGGGCGGGGCT
>NC_134876.1:6865630-6880630 GCF_041734735.1 Babylonia areolata | reverse complement strand
TATACTTCAGTCCCAAAAAACGTAGTAAAACCTGCCTTGAGATAAGCCACTTAACACACACACACACACACACACACACACACACACACACACCGAAAAAACAAAAACAAAACAAAACAAAAAAAACAACAAAACACACACACACACACACACACACACACACACACACACACACACACACAAATAAACAAACAAACACGCACACACTGACAGTGAAAGTCGTTTAGAGTAACGGAAAATTGACATACCTGCACATTGAGAGACTAATAATGTTTTCGATTGACAAAATCATTCTCGAATTCACATGATGACGTTGGCATGGATGTGGATGCGTCCTCCACCCTCCGTCAGTTGCAAAGCCTCTCATCGCAAATAACTATCCCGCCTGCTCCCTCTTGTCCGCGAATCCATGTCCCCACACAAAGATAGAAAAAAGTTGGTCACTTGCGTAATTGTGCGAAATGCTGTCACTTGATCCACGCTGATCAAATTTGCCACAGCATTTTAAAACGTGCCTGTAGAATAAATTCAAAGGTCAGGCAAATTTGTAAAACTGGGGTGAGCGTTGTATCCTGATTTTTCATGCTAACCAAAAAATACATCGAAAAATTGATGTAGATTTGGGAGTCATTGCACATTTTTAGAGGGTGTGTACCGTCCATGAGTTCGCGTTCTCTTCAGACTGTCTTGTCGCTTCAACACGAACACGCCATCTTGTTTGGCCGGATAGTTGGCAATTAAAGGAGTTCCACCATTTAGAAGCTAACTGCGATCAGAACAACCGGAAGTAAGGTTTCGTGCATTGGTTACTTTGAGATTCAGCTGCCAACTACCAATTAGGTGGCAGCTATGCGTTTAGTAAGGTTTCATGCATAAGTCCCGGATAAATACATATATAATACATATATTCTAAAAAAAATAGAAACACTGTTAAAAACTCACAATAAAGGCTTACTACAATAGACTCGTTCCCCTAATCAACGGTGTTTAACAGATCAACAGTCTGTTCCCAGAAACGAACATTAAACACGATCAATCTTCTTCATTCTGAAAAGCGCAGGACCAGATGATCTCCCTGATGTACACCGTCTTGAACAAATATTTTCCAAAGGATAGAGAAAAAACAACAACAAAGAAATGTAAACGTTTCACGATAAATGTAATCTGCTGTGCATTTAAAAGAAAAACAGGAAAATATCAGAAACAGAACAAGTGATAAATTATATCTTCCATTTGCACAACAGCATAAGAAAACAAAATTGATTGATATTGTCTGGTTCAAGGCCTGATGTAATGTATCCCCACCCCGTTTTTATGTATGTATTTATTTCTGTTTTACTGATGATGATTTAATGCAGCGTATACATGCATACGAAACATTTTGACGCCTGTTCGATAATTGAAACTATGGACACACACACACACACACACACACACACAGAGACAAAGAGTCAGAGAGAGACAGAGACACAGAGAGAGAGAGAGAGAGAGAGAGAGAGAGAGCGCTTGAAAATATATATCGAAGGGACCAAAAAGCAGAAAAATGAAAATGAAAACATAAAGAACAGAGGAGGGACTCACTGGAGGTCTCCACAGTGGAAGGGTGTTCATTTAGTCTTTCTCCAAGACTTAGCGATTATGGTCGTCAGCATGGGGCTTAGTAAGTGGTGTCCTGCATAATTACGTTGTGTGTGTGTAGCAATGCATGGCAAGGTCTCCTCTGTTGTGTGACCTCTTGGCGTCCAAACATCAACAGTTCCTTGTAGACGGTCGGTGATAGGAGGCAGCAGCACAGGAACCTGCGTGGTTTGTTTTTGTTTGTTTGTTTTGTTTTGTTTTGTTTGTTTTGTTTTGCTTGTTTGTTTTTTTGTCTTGTTTTGATCTGTTTGCGGGAAACTCTGAACGAGCGGCAAGAGAAGTGATGACAATGAAAATAGTGAAAATAATCAGGCAACGAAAAAATAGAAAATAAAACATAATAATAATTAAAAATAGATAAACAGATAAACAACAACAACAATAACAATACAAACAACAAATACAAATGATGCTCAAAGCGCGAAAAAAAACAACAACCCACAACAACAACAACAACAAAAGAAAACAACAACAGCAACAAGAAAAACAATAGGTGGACCCAGTTTTACACTGTGCTTGAAAAAGAACCAAATCAAAGTATTCGAACTTAAAGGAGGGTGATGGTCGTGGTGGTGGTGGAGGCGGTGGTAGTGGGGGGCTTTTTTTTTTTTTTTCCTTCTTCTTCTTCTCTCTCCATCGTTTTCAATGCCATTCGCGCGCCTTTGGACCTTCCAAGCGCTCACTCTCCTGAGGAAATCATGATAGACGGCCCCACGCCGACGACAGCCATTCCCGTTTCTGTGCGGGCGGACGGGAGAGGAAATAGTAGTGTGGTGTGGGGTGGTGTTGTGGGGTGGTGTTATGTGGTGTTGTGGTGGTGTTATGTGGTGTGGTGTGTGGTGGTGTGGGGTGGTGTCGTGTCCTGTCGTGTCGTGTCGTGTCGTGTCGTGTAGTGCAGTGCAGCATTCTGAAGTGTAGAATAGTGTGGTGTGTTGGATGAAAGGTTCAGCCCTAGCCAGCAGTGTCTCAGATATCACAAGGGGGTCAGTCAGTAGACATAGGCATGCGTGTGTGTGTGTGTGTGTGTGTGTGTGTGTGTGTGTGTGTGTGTGCGTGTGTGTGTGTGTGTGTGTGTGTGTGTGTGTGTGTGTGTGTGTGTGTGCCCGCGTGTATGTGTGTGTACGAGCGCGCATTCTCTCTCTCTCTCTCTCTCTCTCTCTCTCTCTCTCACTCTCTCTGTCTCTAAGCAATTCGCTTCGCCAAGAAACAAGAATCAAGACTCAATAGCCCAGGCCTCTCTCTCTCTCTCTCCCTCTCCATCCTTCCCTCTTTCTCGCCAGTTCGCTTTGCCAAGAAACAAGAATCGGGATTCAATAACCCTAGGTCTCTCTCTCACTCCCTCTCTCTTTCTCCCTCCTCCCCAACCTCCATATTTCCTCCCTATCACCAAATCGCTTAGCCAAGAAAGAGGACCCAACAGTTTCCTCTCTCTCTCTCTCTCTCACCCCCACCGCCCCTTTCCTCTCACCGTCCCTCACCCATGCGGCGTTCGTTCAGATAGCCAAGGACCACCAGCAACGAGTTCATCGGGGACAAGCCTGTTGCCTGGATGATGACACCGATGGCTCTTCTACCGCAAGGCAAAAATCCGTAGACGCCACTACGCGAAGGAAAATAACAATCAGTCAGTTCCTGTATTCTATTGCAGCTTCTATTGCTGCTGTTGCTATTACTACTACTATGGCTATTTCTTCTGTTAAAACAATTACGACTGCTATTCAAACTACTACTGCTGAGTACTGTACACTCAAGCCTCGTGGTTTCTGAACATTTGCAACTATGGTCTATTCATATTACTACTTTTTCTGCTACTACTACTACTACTACTGTCACAATTATCATCGTCACCGCTACTGCTGCTACACTGCTGTATTCGTTCACCCACAGCTAGGGATCCAAACAGAAAATGTCCACGTATGCAGCACGAAATTCACTCTAAGCTCTCATGCACAATCAGCGAGGGAAAATTTGTATTTTTTGTATTTTGTATTTCTTTTTATCACAACAGATTTCTCTGTGTGAAATTCGGGCTGCTCTCCCCAGGGAGAGCGCGTCGCTTTTTGTTGTTGCTTTTTTTGTTTTGTTTTTGGTATTTTTCCTGCGTGCAGTTTTATTTGTTTTTCCTATTCACGTGGATTTTTCTACATAATTTTGCCAGGAACAACCCTTTTGTTGCCCTGGGTTCTTTTACGTGCGCTAAGTGCGTGCTGCACACGGGACATCGGTTTATCGTCTCATCCGAATGACTAGCGTCCAGACCACCACTCAAGGTCTAGTGGAGGGGGAGAAAACATCGGCGGCTGAGCCGTGATTCGAACCAGCGCGCTCAGATTCTCTCGCTTCCTAGGCGGACGCGTTACCTCTAGGCCATCACTCCACTTATGACACTCGTCCATCTACTACCACCACTACTGCTACTGCTAGTAGTACTACTGCTGCTGCTGCTGCTACCACAGCTACTCAATTTACTACTGCTGCTATTGTTGCTGTATTGCCGCACAACAGGGGATCCAAACACGTAAGTCCCGCTTCATCATCACAGCAGTTTACTCAATGCCCTCACATCTATCTTCAGCCAGGGAGAAACCGACAACCATCGGTGATCATCTGCTACTACTACGACTACAGAAGTCGTCGTGGCCGAGTGGTTAAGGCGATGGACTAGAAATCCATTGGGATCTTCCCGCACAGGTTCGAATCCTGTCGGCGACGTTTCTAAGCGCGTTGGGTTACGTTGCTTGTCAGGCATCTGCTTGGCAGATGTGGTGTAGCGTATATGGATTTGTCCGAACGCAGTGACGCCTCCTTGAGCTACTGAAACTGATACGACTACTGCTGGTACCACCACCACCACTTTTGCGAATAGTGCTGCTGCTGCTACAGTTACAACTACCGTCACATTGCTGCACTCATTCATCCACATACAAACAAACCGTTCTGCTTCTTCAGCACAAAGTTCGCTTCTGCCCTCACATCCTTGGTCAGCCAGCACTGGGGAAAAGATTGCCACTCGTCCATCTTGACACCTCATGAATTGTTCAGCAACGCTCCCCCGGTCTTTCCGGCCCCATTTGTTTTTTCTTTCCTTCATTTTCCTTTTTGTTTATCTCTCCCTCATTGCTCTACATTTGTGTGGGGTGGGGGATGGGGGGTGGGGGGGGGTGGGGGGTGGGGGGTGTGCGCGCGCGCCGTGTGTGTGTGTGTGTGTGTGTGTGTGTGTGTGTGTGTGTGTGTGTGTGTGATTCTTTCCTACTTTTCTTTTTTTTTTCTCCTATTTTAATTCTTTTCTTTGCTGTATAAAGATTTTCTTTCTCCATTTTTTTTCTTTCTTTCTTTCTTTCTTTATTTTCCACTGGTTGTTTCCTCGTTTCCTTCTTTTATTTCTATCTTGCCTCCCTTTTCTGTGCTCCATATCGATTTTCTCTTTCGTTCTTTCTTTCCTTCCCTTTTCTTCTTTCTTTTTTTTTTTTTTTTAACTCACTCAGTACGGCCAGTCCTCTCTTCTCCTCTACACAGACCCCTCGGATGTCCAGTGGGTGTCTCAATGACCCAACATTTAGCTTCCGTCGTCAGAATTGTGGTATCTTTGTCAACATTCACCTCTTCAGTGTAAGAGCCTTCCGCTTGCAATATTTTGATGATGGTAACTGGGGTGAAACGCTGTTAACGTCGTCTCTTTCGCAGGTTCGTATGGAGAGAGTTAATGTTTCTTTCCTTCTTCTTTTCTTTCTTTCTTTCTTTCTTTCCTCATTCTCTTTCTTTTTCTTTGGTCTAAGTTGATTTGCTTTTTTTTTCACTTTCAATCAATCTTTCTTTCTTTCGTAATTCATTTTTTTGCTCGGTGATTTTCACCTTTTTATTTTTTATTTTATTTTTCTATTCCTTTCTTATTTTCCCTGTCTTTTTCTTTTCTTCCTTTTGTATTTCTTCATGTGCGCAAGAGCAGAGTTGTTTGTTTTTTTCTTTTTAAAAAAATGTTTCACATCAATAAATCAACCTTTATATGATCAGTATTCTATCATGGAAAATCATTTTCAACAGACACCCACACATACAAGTAATAACAAAATAGAAATAAATAAAAGGAAATTTGAGTTACGCATTGCGTGTCTTCATGTGACTGAGTTAAGGAAAGGTTGGTTCATTAATTTTCTCACCCAATCAATCAGGTAGATTTTTTGAAAAAAAAAGAAAAAAAAGAAGAAAAAAGATCCAAATCGAAGGTCAGAAGTTCTAAAATTCTCATAAGAATGCGTGAGTGTGTGTATGTGTGTGTGTGTGTGCATGCGCGCGCAAGCATGGGCGTTTCTATTTGTGTATATGAGGGTGCGCGCGTTTCTGCACGTGCGCGCGTGTGTATGTGAGTGTGTGTTTGCGCACATATTTGTGAATGCGTTTGTAAATGTGTAAGTACGCATGAGAGCGTGTATATGTGTGTATTAACGCGGTTGTGTGCGTGTGCGTGTCCGCGCGTGCATGTGTGTGCATTTCTGCGCTAGTGCTGCGTGTGCATGTGCACGTGCGTAACATCCCCTCTGGCAGGAGTCCAACCGCGGAGTGGACTGCACTGCACAGTGGTAAGTGTGTGTGACACAAGTGCACAGACTCCGGCCCCCAGACAGATGATTGCTAAGGGCTGGCCGTCCGGCAAGGAAAAACGATAGTGTTATTTTGACAGGGGCCTGGAGGCGGGGGTGATGCAAAGGGTTGATTTAGGAGTTGGATGGGTTGGGGATTATTGGGGTTAAGGGGGAAGGGGGGGGAGAGGTGGTGGTCAGTGAGTGAGTGTGTGTGTGTGTGTGTGTGTGTGTGTGTGTGTGTGTGCGTGTGTGTGTGTGTGCGTGTGTGTGTGTGTGTGTGTGTGTGTGTGTGTGTGTTTATGCTTGTGTGTGAGCGTGCTCATTCCTCTGTGTGTGTGTGTGTGTGTGTGTGTGTGTGTGTGTTTGTGTGTGTACGTGCATGTGTGTGAGCGTGTGTGTGCATGTGTGTGTGAGCATGTGTGTACGTGCAATCCACTCGGCTGCTGGACTCTTGCCAGAAGGGCATTTTTATTTTCATTTATTTCTTTGCATTTTGTTCGTTATGTATGGTCCTGTCAAATCGCCAACGGCTTTCGAGGAAGGGGAACGTCGGATATTTCAGTCAAAATGTCGTTTTCACAACAGCCTATATACAAGTCTGGGCTAAGCAAAAAAAATGGTGTAAAGGTCTTCACACACACGATCCAATCTCTTCCGCGCACGTCCTCCCCCACTCCCCTCCCCTCCCTCCCCCCTCCTCCCTCCAATCCTCCATTTCTTTTTCATCTTCTTCCCAGGAATATTCATTAAATTATGTTATGCATTTTCTACTGCTTTCCCTACCTTGAAAAGAAACTCGGAAACTTTGTAAAAGAATAAATAACCAAAGAAATACAACATGATGTAGAAAAAAAATATTAGAATAAATAAAATAAGTATTGAATAATCAAATAAAGAAAGAAACGGCAAAAAAGCCATTTCTTTCCTTCTCGCAAAACACAGCCTGAAGTTTCTAACACTGCTGCAATGAGAGGAAATCTACAGGCCACGACAAGGAGTGGTGTAACCGGTTCTCTGGGAATACTTGACAGAGGGGTGCTTATATCATATCATAATGTCCTCTGGAGAACGCTACCAAGTACCCTTACAAAATAACTCTTTCACTTTTCCTTCCCATAGCAATTACTCTTGTCAAAACAACACTTTCGCTTTTCCTTCCCACAGCAACTACCCTTGTCAAAACAACACTTTCGCTTTTCCTTCCCACAGCAACTACCCTTGTCAAAACAACACTTTCGCTTTTCCTTCCCACAGCAACTACCCTTGTCAAAACAACACTTTCGCTTTTCCTTCCCACAGCAACTACCCTTGTCAAAACAACACTTTCGCTTTTCCTTCCCACAGCAACTATCCTTGTCAAAACAACACTTTCGCTTTTCCTTCCCACAGCAACTATCCTTGTCAAAACAACACTTTCGCTTTTCCTTCCCACAGCAACTATCCTTGTCAAAACAACACTTTCGCTTTTCCTTCCCACAGCAACTACCCTTGTCAAAACAACACTTTCGCTTTTCCTTCCCACAGCAACTACCCTTGTCAAAACAACACTTTCGCTTTTCCTTCCCACAGCAACTACCCTTGTCAAAACAACACTTTCGCTTTTCCTTCCCATAGCAATCATGTGTCTGGGGACCGGAGTCTCTGCACCTCTGTCATACACACTTACAACTGTCCAGTGCAGTCAACTCCGCTGCTGTACTCTTGCCGGAGAGACTTTTCCGTAATTTAATGATTTTCTATTTGTTTGTTAAACTATATTAAAAAAAAAAATAAAATAAAAAAAAATAAACAACGCTTTCGCGGATAGGGCGTCAAAGTTACAATGGCTTTTGAAGGGAACTATAGGATATTTCAGTCAAAACTATCGTTTGCACGACAGCCTATAAAGACTCAAGCCTTGAATAACATCACCTCTAGGGTGTCAACCAACAGATCGTTAAACTAAACTCTGTTACTATAACAGCCTATACAACAATCTGGGCTGAATGAAAGGTCTTCACACACGAGAAGACTTCCATGCACTCCCCGTCACCCCCAAATGTCTTCCATTTTTGTCCCTGGGAGTGTTCATCAAATCTGGTTGAGTTTTCCGCAGATTTCGCGACCTTAAATCAGAGGCTCGCAATCTTTAAAGCTTATAAATAAATGCATAAACAAATATAAAAAATTAATTTACTGATAAATAAGATTGATTGATTGACTAATTGATTAACTCTCTCCATACGAACGGCGAAAGAGACGACGTAAACAGCGTTTCACCCCAATTACCATCATGGAAATATTGCAAGCGGAAGGCTCTTATACTGAAGACGTGAATGTTGACAAAAAATACCACAATTCTGACGACGGAAGCTAAAGGTTGGGTCATTCAGACACCCACTGGACATCCGAGGGGTCTGTGTAGAGGAGAAGAGAGGACTGGCCGTACTGAGTGAGTTAAAAAAACACAACCCCAAAAGCAAAGAGAAGAATACCGATCTTTCCTCTCCCTGTTCGGTGAAGCAAACCAAACCAGTTCCTCACACACTGCTGCAATGAGAGGAAAGCCACACGCTTCAAAGGTCAAGCAGACTAAAAGTCACGCATAGCGGTCCGCTGGGAGAATCAAATTGTCTGAGAGGTGTTCATGACGTCCTCTGCAGAACCCTGCCACATGCGTGACAATTTTGGCAGTCTTCATTCTCCAAACTGTCGCCGTAACGAAATGTCAGAGTCCCTTGGTGACAGATTTGGGAAGCATCTGACATCTGTGTGTGTGTGTGTGTGTGTGTGTGTGTGTGTGTGTGTGTGTGTGTCCGTCCATCCGTTTGAATATGTCTGTCTGTCTGTCTGTCCGTTTGTCTGTCTCTGTCTAATTCAGTAGTAACCATCACTGGCGACATATTTCCAGCAAGTGACAAAATTAATCAGGGACTGCAGGTAAAGAAAAATTGTCACTGGTGACAAATTTGGTTTTGGCGACAATTTGGGTAATAAGGCCTGCTAAAATTGTTGCCGGCGACAATACTGGCTGGCAACAATTTGGGGGGCGACAACGCATCTATGACCATTTACTTCCCTACTGACGTTCCACATCAACGCGGAAAACTTCGTCGTTTCGTTGATGATCTAGCCAGACTGAGGTTGTTTTTTTGTTGTTGTTTATTAGTCAAGAAGAGGTCGCGTAGCGCATCAGGCGATCCCTGATGTGGTAAGTGAACTAAGAGCGGTACGGAGCCCCCAGACGAAAGGAAATGTGTGTTTATTAGTCATGAAAATGTTGTATTTGGCTGTCCCTGATGCGTTTATGTACAGTCCACTAGAAGCCGTAGCGTCTCTCTCTCTCTCTCTCTCTCTCTCTGTGTGTGTGTGTGCTTTGGTTTCTCTCTCTCTCTCTCTCTCTCTCTCTCTGAACAATATATCATCATATCATCTGCAAATTTGTCTATTCTAGTATTTGAACAACATTTAGAAAAAACTATGTATAATATACATGCTTTTACGCACACACGAATGCGCGCGCGTGCGCACAAACACTAATACACACTCACTGACCACCACCTCTCCACCCTTCCCCCTTAGCCTCGATTCCAAACCCATCCAACTCCTAAATCAACCCTTTGCGTCACCCCAGGCCCCTGTCAAAATAACACTATCGTTTTTCCTTGCTGGACGGCCAGCCCTTAGCAATCATCTGTCTGGGGGCCGGAGTCTGTGCACTTGTGTCACACACACTTACCACTGTGCAGTGCAGTCCACTCCGCGGCTGGACTCTGCCAGAGGGAACTTTCTGGGTTTGATCCATTTACGTTTTGTTTGTTTTATAAGCTCTGTTGCGGACGGGGTGCACAGCAACAGGATGGAAGGGGAACGTCAGAAGACTGCGGGCAATCCAATGGCACGAATGGTCCGAAAACGCGACCCCGAAAGCGCGAACTTTGGATAGGACAAAAGCGCAACCTGACACATACCAAAATCTAAAGTGTGCAGGCTGAGTTAAAGAGATTCTCGAGCAGTAGCTGGCGGGAGTGAGTGGATATACACTTATATATAAAGACGATTTCATAACAGCCTACAACGGCTTTTGAGGAGATGAACAGTCAAATGTTTCAGTAAAAAGAAATGTTTCCATAACAGCTTACACACGGACCTCCCACCCGGAAAGACGTCCAGGACTCTCACCCCAGAACAACGTAACCTTCACAAAACCAAGACCCAAACCCTGAACAGTTTGACCTAAGGGCTTTTTGCCAACAGGGTTGTTAAACCCAACACTACTAAATAACCTGCATGAACAGTCTGGGCTGAAAAAAAGAGGTCACACACAAGAACACGCAACCCCGCCAAGGCACCATCACCGCCATGTAGCAAGCTTCTTTCTTTTTTGTTTCTTTCTTTCTCTCTGGGGGTGTTCATTAAATCCTGCTAAGAGTTTTCTGCAAATTTTATTACCTTGACCAGAGACTATCAGTATCAGTAGCTCAACGAGGCGTCACTGCGTTCGGACAAATCTATATACGCTACACCACATCTGCCAACCTCAGAGACTAAGAATCTTTTTTAAATAAATGAGTAAAACATGCATAAATGAATGATGCATGAATGAATGAATAAGGAATGAAGAAAACAATTTCGGACTGGATTAAGAAAGAAAAAAAGAAGAAAAAAAAGAAAAAAAGAAAGAAACAACTAGAAAAACATCTCCCATGTTTCCTTCCTCATTGCTGAACCAAACCAGTCATGTTTCTCACACGATGCGAGGAGAGCCACACTCCAAGGCCGAGACAATTGTCACGCAAAGCGCTCCGCTGGGGGGAATAACTCGACTAAGAGGTGTTCAAATGACGTCCCCTAGAGAATGCTTCTACACATGTTACGCCCCAAATTGTTGCCTGTCCGAATTGTCACCGGCAAGCCTCGCTCTCCACATTGTTCCCAGCAACAATTTTCTCTACCCTATTTCTAAAGTTGTCGATAGTGATGATTGGTGTCGACTACTTATTTCGACCGCTTCAGCAACTCACAATTTGACAGCTCAAAAAATCGAATTTTGAAACACATGTGTGTTCTTTCTTTCGTTCAGCTTTCAACGTCTTTCCACGATAAGTGAAATCAGGCGTGGACAGGAAAAAAATCGAGAGAAATAATCACACTTACATGCAAGACTGCAATGTGTGTGTGTGTGTGTGTGTGTGTGTGTCTGAACCAAGAGCTGGTGGGGGTGAGGGGCAATCTCTCTCTCTCTCTCTCTCTCTCTCTTTCTCTCTGTGTGTGTGTGTGTGTGTGTGTGTGTGTGTGTGTGTGTGTGACAGAGACAGACAGACAGACAGAGCCAGAAAGATGCAAGCATCAAAATAAGAGAAAATGTTATGGTTAGATCGGTACAAGATTTCAGCCCAGTTGTTCATTCTCTCGAACATGTCACAACCCTCCTAAATGTGTCCCAAAGGGCGACAAACTTGGTCTGGGCAGCAATTCGGGAAATGACGCTTGCAAAAAACTATCGCCGGCGACAATTTGGGCTGGCGATAATTTGAGGCGTAACACACCTAGGAGCGTGGCAAGCTTCGTCGTTCCGCGTAATCTAGCCACACTGAAGCGAAATTAGTTGTTTGCTAGTCAGAAAGAGACTGTACTGCGTACTTGGCAATCCCCGATGTGGTAAATGTACAAAAAGCGGTACTCAGCCCCAAGACAAAAAGGAAAGTGTGTTGTTTTATTAGTCAAGAAAAGGTCGAATTTGCCATCCTCGTTGTAAAATGTTCAGTTTATTTATGTATCTATTTGCCTGTGAATTATGTCACATGGTCTGGAAAGTTTTCTTTTCTGGTGTTAGGACAACCACGTATGGAAATTTTTCAGTCGTGCATTCACACACACACACACACACACAAGTTCCAATTCAGTCTTTGGTGTCTCTCCCAAAACAAAAAAAACAAAAACAAAAAAAAATTGATACGATGTCAAACTCCTTAGCCAGTGATCGATTAAGTCGTGGGGTTCAACAAAGTCGAACTGTTCAACTTGTGATCAATATAGCTGCGGTGTTTTTTTGTTGGGCATTGTTTTTTTTTTTTTTTTTTTTTTTTTGGGGGTGGGGGTGGGGGGGGGGGGTTAGCTTTTATTGGTGTATTTGTGTGTGTGTTTGTTTTTTTTATCCTTTGATCGAAAACGTCTTACTGCAAAGATGCTAAACGGCGGGAGGTTTTGACGGTAGGAAGTAGGATTTGTCAAATGTTTGCTATAATCTATGAGCCATGCTTGGGCCGACAGTAAGGAATCGTGTGAACCCCCGCATATTTAAAAATGTGTTTTGTTTCTAATTTTAAGAATTTATTATTACTGTATGTTCTTATGCTTGCGTTTTGTGATTCTCGGTGTGTGTGTGTATGGGCAGAAAAAAAAAGAATCTCAAACGAGGGTTTAATAAAGTGGTATTGTATCGCATAGACAGACAGGCTGGGAGTTAGAAAAAAGAGACAGACATACAGAAAGGTAGTAAACAGACAGACATATTAAAATTGACAGACAGGCATACATACATACAGACAGACAAACAGATAGATAGATAGATAGATAGATAGATAGATGGTAAAAATGCAAAGAAATCAAATAGAATACATAGTGCACGGAACAGCTTATATCAGCTTGCACAATCATTGACCTTTAACAGTCAAAAGCCTGTGTGTACAGTACATTACAACTACACATACTGCTTTCCGTGAAGGTCAGCCTTCACTCCATTGATCACACTTAAAGGCTCTATTCTGGGGTTAAAACCGATGCACACCAGAAAGTCTGGTTAATTGACCTGTGTGTGTGTGTGTGTGTGTGTGTGTGTGTGTGTGTGTGTGTGTGTGTGTGTGTGTGTGTGTGTGTGTGTGTGTGTTTTCAGGCGGCTGAGGTTGTGCAGCGAAAATTTCTGACACTGAAACAGTTAAACCAGTTCACAATTTCAATAGCCGAAACACACACACACACACACACACACACACACACACACACACACACACACACATCTGAATATCAAAAAAGGTTGATTGCAATGTTCACTAAATTTCCTAACATGAATGTCGACAACAATCTCTGAGGCATTCAATTTTCCCGGAAGACTGGTAGGGGGCGGAGGAGGAGGGGGGTGGAGGGTGGGGGCTAATTGCATTAATAAAACGAGGCAGAGAAAATGATAAACTTCTTTGAAAATGCTTTAAAAATCAGTTTGTATTCTGTGTCGTCTTTTCAGATTAAATCGTCGGGTTCTTCTATGCCGAACTATTCAATATGGAGTCCATAAAGTTTTTAAAGTGTTTTATTAATCTTTTGATTAAAAAAAAAAACGTCTTTTATGATGGACAACCTGGCAGTAACCATTGACGGTGGTTGAGCACTTGTCTGAAGCTTGCAAGAAACAGGGGGGAAAACAAAACAAAACAAACAAAAAAACACGTGGACGAAAAGGTCAGACGGTATTAGCTAGAGAGAGAGAGAGAGAGAGAGAGAGAGAGAGAGATTTATTACCAAGGCCACCAGGAAATCAACCTGAGAACGCGTACAAATGAACGTAAAAATAACGGTATAAAAAACTAAGGGGAAAAAAAAAAGAATCAACAAAACCGGAAAGTAAGATATATACATGAATATGCTCAGGCACACAATTTGAATTCAAAGACAGAAAGATTTGATTTCAAATTAACTCCTCTCCGGAACAGAAAGCATAGTAAATAAACATGGCATAAGGCATCTGCCTTCCTTTCGAAACAAAAAGAGGAGTGGCGGAACATTACTGTTTTTATAATGTTTGAATATATATATATATTATACTTTTTCTCGTAATTTAGCATATACAAGGCACTCGATAAAAAAAAAATGAACTTCAGTTTTCAGGTCATCACAAGACGGACAGGTTTTTTTTATATGGTGATAACATATCGTTATATATATTGTTTAGTATTAAATTGACAGAGAGTGAGGAGAGAGAGAGAGAGAGAGAGAGAGAGAGAGAGAGAGAGAGAGAGAGAGAGAGAGAGAGAGAGAGAGAACGAACTTTTTTTGACGAGGGAAGTGGAATAAGCATGCATATGCTTTTTTAACATCCAGCCCTCAGGACAAAGATAAATTATATCAGAATGTTCACAAAATAACAAGAGAGACAGACAGACAGACGGAGACAGAGAGAGACGGATGAGACAAAGACAGAGACAGAGAGAGAAAGACAGACAAAGGCGGAGACTGAGATACAAAGAGAAGCACGGACAAAGAGACAAAGACCGAAACAGACAGACAGAAAAGAGAAAGATATAGAGGTAGAGAGGGAGAGACAGAGAATATGAGACAGAAACAAAGAGAGATGGATAGAGAAGGAGAGACAGGATGAAAGCATGACTTACCATTCACTCAATCTGTGTCGATGTGTTCATGAGTTCCTTTCTGTGACCAAGAGAGAATGAGTAGGGGGGGGGGGGGGGTAGAAAGAGAAGAGGAAGAAAAGAGACAGAAGCAGAGGTAAAGAGACAGAGACACACACACAGAGAAAGACAAAGGAAGAGAGACACAGAGAGAGCATGACTGTATCATTCACTAAATCATTCAAACCCAGAAACAGTACCATCTGTGTCCAGGACGTTGGAACACAGACTTAGGACAGGGCCAGGTCGATCTGTGTTGAGTTCCCTTCTGTGACAGAGAGAGAGAATGAGAGATAACAGTTGGGGGAGAGGAAGAAAGATGGGGGTGGGAAAGAGAGACGGAGAGAATGAGAGACAGAGAGAACATATTTCTACTATTTCTTCAATCGTTCAGAGCA
>NC_134876.1:6853130-6863130 GCF_041734735.1 Babylonia areolata | reverse complement strand
AGTGTGCATTATGTGTGTATGTGGTAGGGGGCGAGAGAGAGAGTGTGTGTGTGTGTGTGTGTGTGTGTGTGTATGTGTGTGTGTGTGTGTGTGTGTGCACGCACGCCCACGTGACGGTGAGTGTGCATGTGTGTGTGAATGCATGAGTGGTCGTGCATGTGTGTGTGTGTGTTGTGTGTGTGTGAATTTGTGCGTGCGTGCGTGCGTACGTGTGTGTGTGAGTACGTACGTGTGTGTGTATGTGAGTGCGTGCGTGCGTGTGTGTAAATGCGTGTGTGTGTGTGTGTGTGTGTGTGTGTGTGGTGTTTGTGTTGAAAATGTAGGGGAGGGAGGACCTGGGTGGGGTGGTCAGAGGGGAAGAGAGGTGGCTGGAAGTATGGGGCGAAGAGGGAAGGACGCTGATATCAATATTTGTGTGGTTTTTGGCACTGACCACCAGTGGAAGGGCTTTTTTTTCTTTCTTTTTTTTTAGTTACGCACGTCAACCCACGATCCTCCTCCTCCTCCGCGTTTCCCTTCACAACGACAGCAGAAAGAAAGTGAGAAAGAAAGAATGAAAGCATCAGTGAAAAGATGGGAAGAGAAAGGAGAAAGAACTTGAGGAAAGAAGTGAATGGAATATTTAAAACACACACACACACACACACACACACACACACACACACACACACACACACACACAAAAAAAGAAAGAAAAAAGAGAGAAAAAAAAAGATTGAAAGAAAGACGTTCCATTTTTCACTTTCTTTCTTTCTTTCTGTACTTCTTTCTTTCTTTCTTTCTGTACTTCTTTCTTTCTGTCTTTCTTTCTGTACTTTCTTTCTTTCTTTCTTTCTTTCTGTACTTTATGTCTTTCTTTCTGTATTTGTTTCTTTCTGTCTTTCTTTCTGTACTTCTTTCTTTCTTTTTTTCTTTCTGTACTTCTTTCTTTCTTTCTGTTTTTCCTTATGTCTTTCTTTCTGTACTTCTTTCTTTCTTTCTGTTTTTCTTTATGTCTTTCTTTCTGTACTTCTTTCTTTCTTTCTGTTTTTCTTTATGTCTTTCTTTCTGTACTTCTTTCTTTCTTTTTTTCTTTCTGTACTTCTTTCTTTCTTTCTTCTGTACTTCTTTCTGTCTTTCTTTCTGTACTTCTTTCTTTCTTTCTGTACTTCTTTCTGTCTTTCTTTCTGTACTTCTTTCTTTCTTTCTTTCTGTACTTCTGTCTTTTTTTCTGTACTTCTTTATGTCTTTCTTTCTTTCTGTACTTCTTTACGCCTTTCTTTCTGTACTTCTTTCTTTTTTTTCTTTCTTTCTGTACTTCTTTCTTTCTTTCTTTCTGTACTTCTTTCTTTCTTTCTTTCTTTCTGTACTTCTTTCTGTCTTTCTTTCTGTACTTCTTTCTGTCTTTCTTTCTTTCTGTACTTCTTTATGTCTTTCTTTCTGTACTTCTTTATGTCTTTCTTTCTGTACTTCTTTATGTCTTTCTTTCTTTCTGTACTTCTTTATGTCTTTCTTTCTGTACTTCTTTCTGTCTTTCTTTCTTTCTGTACTTCTTTCTGTCTTTCTTTCTTTCTGTACTTCTTTATGTCTTTCTTTCTGTACTTCTTTATGTCTTTCTTTCTTTCTTTCTGTACTTCTTTCTGTCTTTCTTTCTTTCTGTACTTCTTCATTCTTTCTTTCTTTCTGTACTTCTTTATGTCTTTCTTTCTTTCTGTACTTCTTTCTTTTTTTCTTTCTTTCTGTAATTTCCCCTTCTTTACATTCCGTTTGAAATAATCCCGTGTCTGCATCTGACAGCACTTCCGTTGTTTTTCTTTTCTTTTTTTTCTTCTTCTTCTCTCTCCTTTGTCTGGCAAAGACCCCCGGCGTGATATGTCTCTGTCGCCGAGGGAGATAATTATAGTTCCCCCCAGTGTGCCATATAAACTGGACTATGGTTTTCTGTCTTCGTACATGGACATGTGCTGGGTTTGAATGTAGCGAGATGTATTCCAAGACTGGTCTGTGGGAGATAGAGTATGTGGTCTTCAAAATGTAAGGCTGCTGGGTTGTGTTCAAAGAGTTCTTAAGCTGAGTTTGCTCAGCGTTATGAATTTCCCATAGTCTATGAAATTAACGCAGTATGACTTCGAAAAATCAGGCTCAGAAAAATGTTATCGTTAAGCAAACTTAGCCGCAGCTAAGATAATTTATGAATATAACCCTGCTTAGCAGCCCGGGTGCTGTTGCTGTCTGTTCTGGTGACCCAGTTTACTGATGCCCGGCTAAGCAGGCTACGTTGTCCAGTTACTGATGGAGGGCAGGGTGTGTGCACCATAATTATCGCCTTTGTCTGCAATCAGCGAGGTTGATTTGAATTAACATTGTCACCCTGTACCTCTGTCGTGAATCACTGCATGTGACACTCCATTGGTCACGAAATGGGGTATTGTCTCACCTGCTCAATATTGATTGTTCGACTGATGATCTTCTGCTACAGGATGAGCCGGAAGTTTTCTCGGACGGTATTCGGAAGAGGAAAGGAGTCCTGTTTGGTGCAAGCTTATATCATCGATTTTATTTTATTTTTGGTTTTGTTTTGTTGTTGCTGTTTGTGGTGGAGGTGGTGGTGGTGGTGGTTGTGGATTGTTATTCTGCTATCGCTCCTTTATGTAACGTTAGTGTAAAAAAAAAATGCACGTTAGGGAGATCTGATATTTGAACACTGATATTCAGTTTTGGTAAGAGATATCTTCTCCATCAGACTATGGTATGACCACTGTCAGAAACGGAAGCGATCTGCCGGGTACAGCATTGGGAATATATTGAGGAAATCAAATAAAATGAGCGAATATTGTACAGAAACGTTGGCTTATCCGACCTATAAAAATGCAAAGGTCATCTCAAATATCCGGCGATATTATACTGAGCCAGAGAGCATTGAGACATTCGCTGACTGTTCGTCAGAAATAGAGCGATTTCTAACGTTGAGTAGAGCATCAAGAATACATAAAGGAAACCAAACAAAACCTGAGAATGAGTAATCGAAAAGAACAAAGAAAGGTACCCAACAAAAAAAGAATGCAAAGACAAACTCAAATATCCTTCGACATATATCGAGTCAGACAGCGATAAGACATTCCTGAATCCAGACACTAAACCTGCAGTGGAAGGAACAGTTCTCAGTAGAATCGGAATCTGACTGTTCACCGGATGACCAAACACTCAAAAGCTTTCAGTTTGTACGTATACTGCTGCTGTAAACTGGCAAGTCTTATTCGTTTTGTTCTGTCGGTTACTGAAAGGAAACACTCCACTGTCAAGAGAGGCGACCTTTGTGCAGTTCCCTCCCTTCTGAATGACTTTGTATATATCGGCATTGTCCGGTTAGCTCCCCTGACTTCCATCCAGCCCGACAGGGTTTTGGTGCCAGGCAGTATAATGGATAGAGGTGACTGGATCGAAACGCTACTTTTTCTTCTTCTTC
The DNA here is from genome assembly GCF_041734735.1 of Babylonia areolata. Classification (NCBI taxonomy): domain Eukaryota; kingdom Metazoa; phylum Mollusca; class Gastropoda; order Neogastropoda; family Buccinidae; genus Babylonia; species Babylonia areolata. The sequence continues at coordinate 6,859,685 of NC_134876.1, read as the reverse complement.
TTCTTTTTCCTACGCCTCACATACAAGAGGCAGGTCTAGGAGTCGCCTTGTTTGCCTGTCTCTTTGTCTGTCTCTTTGAATGTATGTCTGTCATCTTCCGCGATTCAAAATCCACGTCTCACTACCGATGAGCTAACTCTGGAATATTGACCAGTTCTGATATGGGCTTTGTTGTTGCTGTTGTTTTTTGTTTGGTTGCTTTTGTGTGTGTTATTTTTGTTGTTGTTGTTTTTGCAACAGAGGACAATGATCTGGCTACAGTTTCATTAATGTAAATATTCAGAGAGCAATTGGGTGATTACTGGATAAGGAAGATATAAATTATTGCTTTAGCGTGTGTACATGTGTAGGAATGCTTTTTATATGCGTAGTGGCAGTACAGAGTATAGTGATAATCCATTAATGCACATTATTACTAGAACATGAAATTACGTTATGTAGGCTACAGCAATTTTCACACTGTTCAGTACGGTACCAGCATGTCGACACGAAAGGCCTTGGCCTGTCCATCATCTATGTCCACCTTTACCACGCCTACTCGTGCTGCCACACTGAGTCACCACAGAGGGGTTGCTTCTGTTGAAAATGTAATTCCAGTCTTTGTACAGCACGCCCGTGTGTCTGTCTGTCTGTCTGTCTGTCTGTCTGTCTGTCTGTCTGTCTCTCTCTCTCTCTCTCTGTGTGTGTGTGTGTGTGTGTGTGTGTGTGTGTGTGTGTGTGTGGATGCAGGCATACAAAAATACACATAAATACAATTAGCTAATGTGTCTGAGGAGGTAGACTGGAGGAAGAAGAAGACATGTATGGCGGAAATGCACCAAGGGGGTATGGGATAAAACCTGCAGGAAATCAGTTATTGAACGCTCTGTATATTTCTCTGTCTTTCTGTCTGACTGTCTCTCTATCTGCTTTTTGTTTTTGTTCGTCTGTCTGTGTATGTGTGTGTTGAAATCTTTGCCTCGGAGAGGAAGAAAGTCTGAGGGAGAAGGGGACCACCACCCCAAACACAAACAGAGAGAGAGAGGTGGGGGAGGGGGGAAGGGAGGGGGGAAGGGGGGGGGGAGAGACAGAGACAGGGAGAGACAGAGAGAGTCTGAAAGAGACAAACAGACAACAGGCAAAAAGACCGAGAGAACGAGAGACGAGATGGAGACAATGAGTTACAGAGAGGGGGAGATACAGAGAGGAGAGACAAACACACAGACACACAGTTTTAAAAGAGACAAACAGACAACGGGCAAAAAGAGAGAACGAGATAGAGACAGGGAGTCACATAGAAGGGGATATACAGAGAGACACACACACACACACACACACACACACACACACACACACACACACACATTGATAGTAAGACAGAGACAGGGACAGACACACACGCACGGACGCACGCTTACACCACACACACACACACACACACACACACACACACAAACACACAGATAGACAGACAGACGGAAATTCGCATTCAGTTTTCCACAACCCCGAGAAACCACAAACGACAACCCAGTCGCCCCACTTGCCAAAAGTGTTTGGCAAACGCCCAAAGCACACACACACACACACACACACACACACACAGTGGACACTGACAAACAGCGACACAGCATTCAGTGACAACACAGCATCTTGCATGCGTTCTAGTGGTGGTGGCAGGCTTGTACACCCACAAGACGCAGATGCGGCAGTTATGCACTGCGTCGACCAGGGTGAATGGCAAGTTGGGAGGAAATCGGGTGGAAGGAGGGTGGAATATTTTGGCTGAAAAAAAAGAGCATTCAAGTGTAATCAGAGAAAATTATTATTATTTAATGAACTTCGTAAACGCGATACTGATAATTTTACAAGAGAAAGGTTTAATAATAAATGCAAAAAGTCAAAAATATCCAGAGTTACATTAAAGCGTCGATGTTCTATGTGCAACCTAAAAAAGCGCCGATGTAGGGTTTTTTTTTTTTTTTTTTTTTTTTTTGGGGGGGGGGGGTGGGTAAGGGGGGGGGGTGTTTGTTTGTTTGTTTGTTTTACGCCAAGAAGAGTGATTAACAAACAACAAAGAGTGGTGACTCTCAAGGTACACAACTGCAAGTCCATGCTGCTTATACTACCGATTCAGCTTGCACACAGTGTAAAAAAGTGCATTGGAACAAACCCAGATACTCCCTTAAAAAAAAGGAAGCTCCCGGCTTGTCCTTATACCGATCATTTGACATATGCACAGAACAGTGCTGATGTCAAATTAATGCACAAGTTAAAAGGGTGCCAATATTGCATTTACAGACCTACACAACCAATGGTGCTTTATATTAACTCTTTCCATACGAACGGCGAAAGAGACGACGTTAACAGCGTTTCACCCCAATTACCACCATCAAAATATTGCAAGCGGAAGGCTCTTATACTGAAGACGTGAATGTGGACAAAGAATACCACAATTCTGACGACGGAAGCTAAATGTTGGGTCATTCAGACACCCACTGGACATCCGAGGGGTCTGTGTAGAGGAGAAGAGAGGACTGGCCGTACTGAGTGAGTTAACACACAGCTTATCACAGCGCTGATGGTCATTCTTATGCACAACATGAAAAAGCGATGATATTGTATTCATGCCCCATTCAGACCAAAAAGAGGATATCAGGGGTAGAGTGTCTCTTTTTTTTAAAACTTGCCAAATTGCAAGAACATTATTATTTCCAACATATGAAATTGCTTTGTTTTTATATTTGATTATCTATTTATTCATTTGTCTTTTCATCTATCTATTTATTTATTCGCTCATTTACATATTCATTTACCTCTACTTGATAGTCTCTTGATTCATTTATCGATTTTTGTTTTTCTACTTTTATTTACCGGTGCATTCATTCACTTATTCATTCATTGATTCATTCATTTATTCATTCATTCATTTAGATATCATTGGAAAGTGGTCTTGCAAGCCAGAGGGCATATCAATATTCCACTGACATAGGACAGCCCCAAGGGAGAGCCACCCCCTCTAAAGAAATTAAGAACACAGACAACAAAGAACAAAACAAAACAAAAAAAAGTAAGTTGCTCCTCGCCCTCCACCTCTCTCTCTCCCTCTCTCTCTGTGACCCTATCTCTCCCCTCCCCCCCTCTCTCTCTCCCTCTCTCTCTGTGACCCCCCCTATCTCTCCCCTCCCCCCCTCTCTCTCCCTCTCTCTCCCTCTCTCTCTCTTCTCATCTTATGGCCAGGAGTTCATCTTGGTTTTCCTCTGCTTTAGAGATTGTTTCCTTTACATTATCCGATTCCCCATTATTTTCGCTGTCAACATAATAGAATTTTATATGATTATTTTCTTGTTAGCTTGTTTTTCGATCAGTTTAGATAAATGTTGCTGTCTTCAACAATTTTGCAGATGTCATTGCGAACTGAAGAAAAATACAGCCTGAAAAAAAAGAAAGAATTGTACTCGCGAATCTCTGTGTGTACGCATGCACGAACACACACACACACACACACACACACACACACACACACACACACACACACACACACACACCCCCGCCTAGCTCTGATGATGGTAATTATTTGTGCGGACGTCTTGAGAATACACCCTTATGCCAGGCGACATCTGACGAAACTATCAGTTTCCAGAAATAAGATGATTAGACGTGTTTCTTTTTGTAACCCTTGCGAGACACCAAGGAAATAATTTGTTGAGAAACTTGCTTTGTTTTCTTGTTATTGCCAGATGAATTACCAAACGAATACAAACAATGTGGACGTGTCTTCTATTTTTCTTGTTTAAACAATGTTGTGGATGCACAGCAGTTAAGGCTGTGGACAACAACTTCTTAAGACTACGGAAAATTGTTTTTAAGTTTCAACAACTTTTTAAGGCTACAGAAAATTGTGTTTAAGATTATCTATCACAGCTTTATTATGCCTTTTCTTTTTTATTGCTAGTTAAAATACCAAAACGGATAATCATTCATGTTATTCCTAAGGCTGTAAACAACGGTCAGTGCCATGGACTTTGCCGAATGTTAATACTGTGAACAATGCCATTTCTTTTTATTGCCAGTTGAATGTCCAAATGAACAGTTACAGTGGACGATACAAATGGTTTCAATTGGGGATAAAAGGAAAAAGTCAAAGTCCACAGGCCATCAGGCTTACGATCCATAGCTGCCAACGGTAAAGCTAGACGAAAGTCACCAGAACACGTATGAAGCAACTCCCCCAAAACGTGACTCTCCACCTTACCCCGATTCCTCAAGTATCATGTCCATCTAAAAGATAAATATGAGCATCGTCCAATGGAATGGAGAAAAAGAACTTGAAGTAAATAGGAGCGATATACTATTGTTAAAGTTGTTGTTTTACTGCAGTTCACAGAAGAAGCAATGAAATGTCCCATAAACTAGTACTTAAAAAATAAAAATAAAAATAATGGTACTTATATAGCGCTGAATCTTGTGCATAGACAAATCTAAGCGCTTTCGCACCAGTCATTCTCACGCACGCATAACTCTAAAACTGGAGAAACTAAAGACAAGGAAGAGGCAGGGAAGGGAGGCTATTTTGGGAAGAGGTGGGTTTTAAGGCCAGACTTGAAAGAGTTGAGTGTGGAGACTTGACGAAGCGAAAGAGGAAGTTCATTCCAATTGCAAGGTCCAGAGACAGAGAAAGAACGGCGGCCAACTCTTGGAAAGCATGGACAAGGAATTTCTTTACAGCAACATATGCACTTAACAAAGACGTTGCTCTCTTCTCAATCATCTGCATATTTACATTAGGACTATATTGACCTTTAAAAAAAAGTGTCAGGATTTTATCTATCTTGGTTGATTGCATGGCTGATGGGTCCCCAAAGACCGAAGCGCCATCACTTTATTTGACTGCAATCAGTCCCTGTAGTTAATCAATCAGTCAATCACTTTAATGTCTGCAATACACTGTAAAGAAATATGCCTTCAGGATCGTCATAAGAGAGGGAAACAAAAGTTATTATGTATTTTTAAGACAAAAAAAAAAAAAAAAAAAAAAAGAGAAGAAAACGAACTATATTTCCATCATTAAGGTCCATCGCATTTAAAGCCAACGTGAAAAGTCACACACACACACACACACACACACACGCACACGCACGCACGCACACACACACACACACACACACACACACACAACACACGCACACACACGCACACACACACACACACACACACACACACACACACACACACACACACACACACACACACACACACACACACACACACACACACACACACACACACACACACACACACCTACACACAATGGAGGACGTGAGAGAAGATGAGCATTCTTCGGGTATACTAATTAGACTTGCCCTGTGCAGTTTTTGTCAGACTAGTTTTCTTTCAAATGGAGCTATTGTCCCTGAACAATACCATTTCTCTTTCTGTCCTTGGCTCGAGCTGGTTGGAAGGACTCTGAAATGGATCTGATAGATGGTGTGGGTGAGTGGAAAGCACTAGGCAGGAGATTAGGTATTTCTTTGAATACTGCAGCAGAACTTCACTGATGCTGATTCACAGAAATGTCTCTTTTACACTAACGAGAAAGAGAGGGAGAGTTTTTTAAACTATCATTTTTCCTACACAGACATTCTTTTACAACATAAACTACACTCTTTCAATTGCAGCAGAAAATGGCGATTTAAAAAGAAGGAGAAACTTAAAACTTCAAATCATACGTCATATCTTTCTAAATGTGTTCATCAATGATCACATACATTGGCTAGTAGTTAGATAGTAAACAAGAAAGACAGAAAGCAAAGAAAAGGGATAAGGCAGAAAAGTTTCAGTTTCAGTTTCAGTAGCTCAAGGAGGCGTCACTGCGTTCGGACAAATCCATATACGCTACACCACATCTGCCAAGCAGATGTCTGACCAGCAGCGTAACTAAACGCGCTTAGTCAGGCCTTGAGAAAAAAAGAAAAGAAAAAAAAAGGTGAATAAATAATAGATAAGCGTACATAAATAAGTAAATAATTAAATAAATAATAATTATAATATATAAAAAGGGGTAGTAGTAACAATAATAATAATAATAATAACAATAATAATAATAATAATAACTAAATAAATAGATAAATAAATAAGACAACAATGATGATAAATAAGCAAGGCATTTATTTAAGCAATAATTTAAGGCAGAAAAAAAGGACAGAAGTAAAATATCAGCAACACGAAAAAGAGAAAGAGCTCAGCAATAATACCGAACACGGCAGGTGTCTGTATCTTTCAGTCCTGGCTGAAGCCCGGGGTATATGACGGTGACGGTGCAGTTTTGTGTGACGTTTTGTTTGTTTTGTTGTTGTTGTTTTTCTCCACAGAACACAGAACAAAAGACACTGACCTTTTAATCAGCCGGAGCATTTGCACACACAGAGACACTGCACCTTGTTCCACCCACACCAACTTCCTAAAACTGGCCTTTTCTCTGGTTTCCATGGCAGCCCGAACAATAGCAAGCAGGCTGAAGAGAAGAAAGGAGACAAGATCGTCTGTGCAGACGAAAGGTGCAAAAGGGGAAAGCAATGT
>NC_134876.1:6810630-6838130 GCF_041734735.1 Babylonia areolata | reverse complement strand
GTCCCTCCCAGAGTGGAGACCGCCACCACGTCCCTCAAACAACAGCCCCCCATGAATCTGCCGACACTGACGACATTGACAGGACTCACCCCAAGCACGGAAGTGGAGGGGTATCGAAACTGAGGTCACCATGAGAGCAGGGCAAAAACAACATTCTGACTTTGATTGCCAACTAGATTTTTTTTTCTTGTCCATACATGTTTTTTCTCACTATCCTTTTTTTTTTTTTCCTTTTTAACACAGATTGGTATTATCCATTTTTTGAAATCTCGTTATTTAAACTTCGTTTTCCGCCAGAATTCCTGACCGTAAAATAAACAGATTCTGGAGTCATTTTGTATGTACGCTTGGCTGAATAGTTATTACGCAGTCCAGTGGATAATAATTATTTATTATTCAGTTCGTTTGCGCGCTCGCGCATGTGTGTGTGTGTGTGTGTGTGTGTGTGTGTGTGTGTGTGTGTGTGTGTGTGTGTGTGTGTGAACGTGCTGCTTCATCTTCATTATTCCCCCACACAACCAAACTCAAGACTGTTTTTAAATAAAGAAGTAGAATAGCAGAAAACATTCAGTTCTCATTAAAGGTTAATGAATTTTCACTGTCTTCCTGCATGCTGCACGAAACGCAGACAGCGAGAGAGCGAGGCGAGAGAGAGAGAGGAGGGAAGCGAGAGAGACAGAGGGGGGGCGGGAGAGATAGAAAGAGGGTGAATGAGAGGGAGAGGGGGTAGAGAGAAAGAGGGAGAGGGAGAGACAGGGAGAGAGACAGGGAGAGAGAGAGAAAAGCAGAACCAGGGACAGACTGGCAGACAAAGGGAGGGGCTGAATGTCTCTTAACCTATACTATCTACCACACACGTACATACGCACACACACACACACACACACACACACACACACACACACGCATGCATACACACACACACACACACACGCACGCACTCACGCGCGCATGCACACACACACAAACACAAACCAACACCACTCTCTCTTTCTCTCTCTCTCTCTCTCTCTTTTTGTCTCTCTCTCTGTCTCTCTCTGTGTCTCTGTTTCTCTCAAATTCTCTCTCTCCCTCTCTCTCTCTGTCTCTCGTTCTTTCTGTCTGTCTCTCTCTGTCTCTCTGTTTCTCTCACTCTCTCTCCCTCTCCCTCCCCTCCCTCCCCCTCTCTCTCATTCTCATTGTCTCTCTGTCAACTCTACTACGGGGAATTAGGTCAGGCTGACCCGCACATGTCCGAAGAGAACGGCAAGAAGAGGAATGAACGGACGTGACGTGAAGGGGGAGGGGGGGGGGGGGGCGGGGGGGGGGGACTGGTGGGGTGATGTGGGGGAACGGAGAAGGGTGTGGGGCGGGGGGGGGGGGGGGTCTTTAGGGTGTGTGGTTCTGTCAGATATCGTTATTTTCCCTCGTAATGATCGCTAATCCGTGACGATGTTATTGTTCTCTCAGGGTTTGCAGAGGGAGGGAGGGAGGGAGTGACTGGGGAGACTGGGGGAGGGAGGAGGGAGGAGTTGAGGACATAGAGAGAGAAAGAGAGAGAGAGAGAGGCAAACAGACAGACAGACAGACAGACAGGCAGATAAAGAAACAGAGAGAGACCGAGACAGTGACAGAGACAGAGACAAAGCGAGAGAGAAGACCCATAGCGTGTGAAAGAGAGCGCATGAGAGACAGGGAGGGAGGTATAGCAGGGGAGGGGAAGAGGGAGAGGGAGAGAGAGAGAGAGAGGGGGGGGGGGGCAAAGGAAGAGAGACATACACATGCGGAGAAACAAATGGGGAGAGAGACAGACAGACACAAAGAGATAGAGAGGGAGAAAGCCAGAGTATACTCACAGAGAGAGAGAGAGAGAGGGGGGGGGAGAGACAGACAAACAGAAAGACAGACAGACAGACAGACAGACAGAAACAGAGATAACAGTTGACGGACGAAGGGGGACAGACAGACAGACAGACAGACAGACGGAGACAGACAGAGACAGAGGCAAGAAGACAGGCAGACAGGCAGAAAGATAAAGCAGAGAATGCTCTCAGACCCCAACAGCCGTGACGCCACTAACTCTCTCACCCCCAAGGAAACAAACGATGGTCAGAAGGAAAAGAACAGTAAAGAACTGAGTCAATGACATGGCCTGGGCGTCAATGGACAGGATGGAGCCACAACAACGAAAACACAGACATAACTGGAGTGATGGCCTAGAGGTAACGCGTCCGCCTAGGAAGCGAGAGAATCTGAGCGCGCTGATTCGAATCACGGTTCAGCCGCCGATATTTTCTCCCCCTCCACTAGACCTTGAGTGGTGGTCTGGACGCTAGTCATTCGGATGAGACGATAAACCGAAGTCCCGTGTGCAGCATGCACTTAGCGCACGTAAAAGAACCCACGGCAACAAAAGGGTTGTTCCTGGCAAAATTCTGTAGAAAAAATCCACATCGATAGGAAAAACATATAAAACTGCATGCAGGAAAAAATACCAAAAAAAATGGGTGGCGCTGTAGTGTAGCGACGCGCTCTCCCTGGGGAGAGCAGCCCGAATTTCACACAGAGAAATCTGTTGTGACATAAAGAAATACAAATACAAATAGCTCCCACTCATCCCGTTTCATGATAATACAGGCTTGGAAAAAAGCCAAACTGAGAAAAAAAAAAAAAAATAAGATTCAGAATTAAAATGAAATGAAACAAAGCAAGAGAAAATGAAATACGACATGACAAGCTGAAAGCAAAAACAACAACAACAAAAAACATAAAAAACAAACAAAAAAACCCCACCTGAATAAGAGAAAATGGAATAAAGATAGGGCTAATTGATTCTAAAATATAGTAAGATCTGAAAAATCACAGCAGTGACAACAATGAGTCAAAATTAGTGAACTCATTGAAATAAACAAAATGAATTGACATGAAATCAAATGTATGTGTGTGAACAGCAGATAAGAAAATGAAATGAAGAAAAAAAAAATATGTGCCTGTAGAAATCCTGAAGACACAGACGCAAAACAGCGACGCCTCAGGACTCCCTTTCTTTCTTTCTGTCTATCATACTGCAGCACAACATGAATGGATGCGAAAGCATTACTATAAACAGCCGCAATTTGGGTTTTAACTCTCTCCATACGAACGGCGAAAGAGACGACGTTAACAGCGTTTCACCCCAATTACCACCATCAAAATATTGCAAGCGGAAGGCTCTTATACTGAAGAGGTGAATGTTGACAAAGAATACCACAGTTCCGACGACGGAAGCTAAAGGTTGGGTCATTCAGACACCCACTGGACATCCGAGGGGTCTGTGTAGAGGAGAAGAGAGGACTGGCGGTACTGAGTGAGTTAATTTGCTGTCTTTTTTGTCTTTTTTTTTTTAAATCTCACTTATGACCGTCTCCTTTCAATATGATTAATTCAAAATCAGTTTTCGTCCACCAGTAGTTTAAATCCGATGTTTGTCTTCAGTCGTGTTCAGTGAATTTTTCTGTATTATTAATTAATTCAATAATTTGTTCGTTCGTTCGTTCGTTCATTCATTTCTGCATTCTATATTATTCATCATTTAATTTTCTTTTACTTTTTTTTTCTTTTTCTTGGTCTTTGCTTCTTTTTTTCTTTTCTTTCTATTCCTTTTCCTTCAATTATTCATCTCTCTCCTCTTCCTTTCTCCTTATCCTCACCAACCACCATCCAAACAAAAGTCGACCAAGTTTTTTTTTTTTCTGGCCAGCTACCTGTCACAGCTTATATTTGTATTTGTATTTGTATTTCTTTTTATCACAACAGATTTATCTGTGTGAAATTCGGGCTGCTCTGCATGCAGTTTTATTTGTTTTTCCTATCGATGTGGATTTTTCTACAGAATTTTGCCAGGAACAACCCTTTTGTTGCCGTGGGTTCTTTTACGTGCGCTAAGTGCATGCTGCACACGGGACCTCGGTTTATCGTCTCATCCGAATGCCTAGCGTCCAGACCACCACTCAAGGTCTAGTGGAGGGGGAGAAAATATCGGCGGCTGAACCGTGATTCGAACCAGCGCGCTCAGATTCTCTCGCTTCCTAGGCGGACGCGTTACCTCTAGGCCACCACTCCACTCACAGACAGCACGTGAATCACGAACCATCCCCTTGTTCCTGATCCACATGCAGCCACCTCGTCAGAACTTGATGAAGATGAAACAGTCCGTGTTTTCCATTCCTCTCTGGTCTGCTGCTGATCTGAGAGCCAGAACAGTTTTCCTTGACATTTTCTTGTGTCTGGTGTATGTAGGTCGAGCGTCTGATAATACTGGACTGATTTGGAAATGGAAGATGGAAGTGTGTGTATTTTTCATTAACGGTATTTTGGGCATACTGTGTGTGTGTGTGTGTGTGTGTGTGTGTGTGTGTGTGTGTGTGTGTCTGTGTGTGTGTGTCTGTGTGTGTGTCTGTGTGTGTGTGTGTGTGTGTGTGTGTGTGTGTGTGTGTGTGTGTGTGTGTGTGTGTGTGTGTGTGTGTGTGTGTGTGTGTGTGTGTGTGTGTGTGTGTGTGTCTGTGTATGTGTGTGTGTGTGTGTGTGTGTGTGTGTGTGTGTGTGTGAGCGGGGAGGCTTGGTTCAGGGCCAGAGGGATGTATTTTGAAAGTGTTAGGGAGTGTGGCGTTGTCTGTCACGAAGAGAGAGAAAATTTGTTTGTGTGTCTGTCTGTGCTTTTGTGTGTGTGTGTGTGTGTGATTGTGTGTGTGTGTGTGTGTGTGTGTGTGTGTGTGTGTGTGTGTGTGTGTGTGTGAAAGATTGTCCGCATTTCTGGTGTTATTCAACGAAACTGATCCAAGTTGACATTTTCGTTATGGCATGCTTCGATACCTAAAACAAATAGATTAGAGTCTGTGATATCTTTGCCCTTCGTTTGATTCTGTCCGAATTGAATCGTCTTTGTAATTTTTCTTGCTTTATCTTATCTTATTTATTTATCTATATATTTATTCATTTATCTATTTATTCATTTTATTGTTATTTTTTCAACGCTATACCAGTAGTATTCTTCATAAAGGCCCGTGTCATGTTCAAGAAATACATGTTTTTCGAGATTTATTCTGAGCGGCGTTTGGATTCAGTAACTCCAATATGTTTAGCTTAATTAGATTTAAAGAAAATACGAGCATCATATTTCATGCATATAAGTTCCGGTACACATAAGGGCAATGAGCGTTTCTGTGCTAACGACTACATTTTTTTTGTGTGTGTACCCAATAGTAACTTCTTCATTCGTAGAGAAATTCATCGTAAAATCACAAGTGTCATGTCTGTATTTGATAGGGTGAATTTAGCCGTGCCCAAAATGGTGACGTTGATTACCAGGGATTATGCTGAATTGTAAAAAAAAACAAAAAACAAAACTGTTCAGGATATTTTTATTATCTGTTTGCTGTGTCTTCAAGGAAGTAGCTAAAGGTCAAGCTGATTTAAAGGATTCCGATACAGAGATAATGAGACAGAGAGAGGGAGGGAGAGAGAGAGAGAGAGAGGCGAAAAAGTGTATGTTCATGGGATGGAAAAAAAGTATAATGTAATTGGCGAAATAAAGGGAATAGAAGATGGAAATCACACAAACACACACACACACACACACACACACACACACACACACACACACACACACACACACACACACACACACACACACACACACACACACACACACACAGAGCTCCCGGATCTTCCCTCTGTGTTTGTTTTTTCACCTGATATCAATCAAAACTGAGAGATGTAAAACTGAATATTATTCATTCTACTACTCCATATATCACACATTGTTTTCTGTGGTTTCTTTCTTGTTGTTGTATTTTATCCAGGAAGCATTCATTGCAACCACGTTAACACAAACACACCTAAAGAAACTGCATTCCGTTTGAATCCCTGAAAGTGAGAAGACGAACTAATATTGAAGAAAGAAAGAAGGAAAGAAAGAAAGAAGAAAAAAACCCCTGTAGAACAAGATCACAGAACATCAATATCCACAAAAAGACAGACGAAGAGGAACTCCTTGGAAGACGCGTATTTACTTGCTGGACATTAAAGAAGCAAGACGTAAATCGAACAAAACATCTATCTTCCCCATTTTCCCGCAGCCCCTATATAACCGATCTGTTTGAACCCCCCCTCTCTCTCTCTCTCTCTCTCTCTTTCAGGTGCACCACCTGTGTGTGTGTGTGTGTGTGTGTGTGTGTGTGTGTGTGTGTGTGTGTGTGTGTGTGTGTGAGAGAGAGTCTGTGTGTGTCTGTGTCTGTGTGTCTATGTTTCTGTGTGTGTACATGCGTGTGCATGTCTGTCTCTCTGAATGAGTCTGTGTCTGTGCGTCTGAAAGCATTCTTCCCCATAAAACCTTGATATCACATGCGCACGCATCCGTCTGAAGGGAGCACCCTTCAACATAACTGTTTTAGGCCTATGCACCCACGTCCGACGATGTAAAAGAATTCTATAACCAGCTTCAAGAAGCCATTGATGAAACACCTAAGAAAGGCATCTTAGTGGCACAAGGCGACTGGGCTGCGGAAGGTGGAGAAGATGCTCAAACATACTGGTATGGCACATGACCCTGCCCAAGAAAGTATATCTTCATGATTGTTCAATGACGAAAAATGAAGTGGAATAAACTTGTTTTCCGCTCAACAAGACTTGCGAAGACCATCTTGCAAGGAACAGAGGAAGAACCAGACGATGAAGACTGAGAAAGAGATGGAAAGACAATATCCAAGAATGGAAAAGGAAGATTCTGGCGGAATCACGGAGAGCAATGGAGGACAGACAGGCTGAGGAGAGTGGTGGCAGTGTCTTCACTGGTGCCCCAATGACATCAGCAGAAGTCAAGGAATAGGTGACAGGCAAGAGGTACCATGTGTGTGTATATGTGTGCTCGCATGTTGCGGCTATGTGTTTCTCCATCCGTATATACCCCCAATATAAATCAGCTGACACCCCCGTACCACCACCACTATCCCTACCCCTATCATCACATCTCCATTCCTTCATTCCACCCGCCTTCCACCTCCCACCCACCCCTCACAATTCGTCTGCCACAGACTATTTGCAATTTCTGCGCATGCAGCCCCCAAAAATGTTTGCCGGCCATAAAGCAACATTGGCGTTTTTCTCGCCATATAGCGAGAGGAGAAATTCCTTCGGAAATGTCATTTCCGGAAAAGCTTGCTGGATAGAATTACTGGTTCCACTGAGTGCTAATCAAATAGACGTTCTTCTTTCCCAGCTTGTGTAAGTATAAAACTTTGGACGCACATGCACACGCACATGCACACGCACAGATATATAGATGTGTGTGTGTGTGTGTGTGTGTGTGTGTGTGTGTGTGTGTATGTGTGTGTGTGTGTGTGTGTGTTGTGTCGTGTTGTGTTGTGTTGTGTTTGTTGAATAAGCAGTAATGAATACAGGCGAACACACACACACACATATATAAGCACACAATAAGCACACACACAAGCACACCAAGGAACACAAACACACACACACACACACACACGCACACACGCGCGCGCGCGCGCGCATGGACGCGTGCGCGCTCGCGGTGTCTCGAAATCTCTCAGTCTCACTCTTTTCTTCACATTTACACCTCAGTGACAGAGTGATAGCACCACCCCCAGTGGTGTCGATCAGCATTTCTTCTGCTGCTTCTGGCCCCATTAACACTGTCGTGACCGCGCTTTCCACATAATGCTCCCCGGTAACAGCTACGGTATGTGTGATTGCATTAACACTGTCGTGACCGCGCTTTCCACATAATGCTCCCCGGTAACAGCTACGGTATGTGTGATTGCATTAACACTGTCGTGACCGCGCTTTCCACATAATGCTCCCCGGTAACAGCTACGGTATGTGTGATTGCATTAACACTGTCGTGACCGCGCTTTCCACATAATGCTCCCCGGTAACAGCTACGGTATGTGTGACTGCATTAACACTGTCGTGACCGCGCTTTCCACATAATGCTCCCCGGTAACAGCTTCGGTATGTGTGATTGCATTAACACTGTCGTGACCGCGCTTTCCACATAATGCTCCCTGGTAGCAGCTTCGGTATGTGTGATTGCATTAACACTGTCGTGACCGCGCTTTCCACATAATGCTCCCCGGTAACAGCTTCGGTATGTGTGATTGCATTAACACTGTCGTGACCGCGCTTTCCACATAATGCTCCCCGGTAACAGCTTCGGTACGTGTGATTGGATTAACACTGTCGTGACCGCGCTTTCCTCATAATGCTCCCCGGTAACAGCTTCGGTATGTGTGATTGCATTAACACTGTCGTGACCGCGCTTTCCACATAATGCTCCCCGGTAACAGCTTCGGTATGTGTGATTGCATTAACACTGTCGTGACCGCGCTTTCCACATAATGCTCCCCGGTAACAGCTTCGGTATGTGTTATTGCATTAACACTGTCGTGACCGCGCTTTCCACATAATGCTCCCTGGTAGCAGCTTCGGTATGTGTGATTGCATTAACACTGTCGTGACCGCGCTTTCCACATAATGCTCCCCGGTAACAGCTTCGGTATGTGTGATTGCATTAACACTGTCGTGACCGCGCTTTCCACATAATGCTCCCCGGTAACAGCTTCGGTACGTGTGACTGCATTAACACTGTCGTGACCGCGCTTTCCACATAATGCTCCCCGGTAACAGCTACGGTATGTGTGATTGCATTAACACTGTCGTGACCGCGCTTTCCACATAATGCTCCCCGGTAACAGCTACGGTATGTGTGACTGCATTAACACTGTCGTGACCGCGCTTTCCACATAATGCTCCCCGGTAACAGCTACGGTATGTGTGACTGCATTAACACTGTCGTGACCGCGCTTTCCACATAATGCTCCCCGGTAACAGCTACGGTATGTGTGACTGCATTAACACTGTCGTGACCGCGCTTTCCACATAATGCTCCCCGGTAACAGCTTCGGTATGTGTGACTGCATTAACACTGTCGTGACCGCGCTTTCCACATAATGCTCCCCGGTAACAGCTACGGTATGTGTGATTGCATTAACGCTTTCCCACCGGCGATTCAGCGGCTCCGGCACATTTTGTTTTCTTTTTTCTTTTTTTTCTCTTTCTCAAGGCAAGTCAGTTCAAGTCAATCTTATTATCTCTCTAGAGAAATGAGCCGCGGTGTCGTGCAGCCTACAGCACAAAACATAAAATAAAATAATATACACGTGAAAGAAATGTTTATGTTTGGAACATTCACGAAGAGGTCGTATAGAATTACATCGCAAATCTAAGAACGTTTTACATATCTAAGAACATTTTTAGCAGTGTTAAAAACAATAAATTAATCTTTAAATGATACTTTGATTGACTGGAATAAAAAAAATTCCCCTCCTCATCCGCCTTTTTATCATCATCATCATCATCATCATCATCATCATCATCAATCTTCTTCTTCTTCTTAGTCTTTACCCTTTTCCTTTCCACACTCATTTTTACTCCCTCCCAGCAAATTGACTATCACAAAAATAATTTACAGCCTGTGTGTGTGTGTGTGATGGGGGGGGAGGGGGGTGCGGGGGGGGGAGAGGGGAGGGGCGGGTGTGTACAGTCTAACAAAAAATAGCAGCAACAAAAAACAAAACAAACGGCCTTTCCCTTCTAAAGCCAACTTTGAAATAATTAACAGCACGCCAATGGGTGAACGTCCGACTAAAACTCCCTTTCAGCGGGGGGGAAATTGCCCCCCCCCCCACCTTTCTCTGGATGGTAATTAGACTGTCCTTCTCCCAGTCTGCTTTAGTTTTATAAATCATTAATTATCGAAAAGCAAGCTCTGGTGTATATATGGCCCACGCATGAAGGAAAATACGGGGGAAAAAAGAATAGAGATAAAGAGACAAATAAGCAGACAGACAGAGAGACAGACAGACAGAGATGAAAAGACATAGAGAGACAAAAACAGCGATAATTGACATCTACAATCATGTCAGCTGTTTCCGTGATGAACAAAGTAGTAGGAAAACGAATCAAATCCATCTGCATATTGGTTCCAAGCAAAAACAAACCAAGGCTTACAAAAATCAATCGTACATGGAACATAAAAAAACATATAATACTAGAATGAAAACATATGCACGTAGCATTCACAAGATGTGGAGTGATGGTCTAGAGGTAACGCGTCCGCCTAGGAAGCGAGAGAATCTGAGCGCGCTGGTTCGAATCACGGCTCAGACGCCGATATTTTCTCCCCCTCCACTAGACCTTGAGTGGTGATCTGGACGCTAGTCATTCGGATAAGACGATAAACCGAGGTCACGTGTGCAGCATGCACTTAGCGCACGTAAAAGAACCCACGGCAACAAAAGGGTTGGTCCTAGTAAAAATTCTGTAGTAAAATCCCACTTCGATAGGAAAAACAAAACTGCACGCAGGAAAAAGCACCAAAAAATGGGTGGCGCTGTAGTGTAGCGACGCACTCTCCCTGGGGAGAGCAGCCCGAATTTCACACAGGGAAATGTTGTGATAAAAAGAAATGCAAATACAAAATATATGTATATAACACATGCTACACCAACATTGAAACGATGGGTACATGTATAACTTGCATCACAAGCACTGGGAGAACGAGGAGGCAGGAGGAGGGAAAGGAAGAGCAGATTGATGTGGTGGTGGAGGAGGGGAGGGATGATGGTGAATCACGTGTTTCCTCTCACCACAGCCACAGTGATTCATTTATGACGTGAGCATTGCCATTCGACGCAATTAATGGACGGGCGCAATAGCCGAATGGTTAAAGCGTTGGACTTTTAATCCGAGGGTCCCGGGTTCGAATCTTGGTGACGATGCCTGGTGGGTAAAGGGCGGAGATTTTTCCGATCTTCCAGGTCAACATATGTGCAGAACCTGCTAGTGCCTGAACCCCCTTCGTGTGTATACGCAAGCAAAAGATCAAATACGCACGTTAATGATCCTGTGATCCATGTCAGCGTTCGGTGGGTTATGGAAACAAGTACACACCTAGCATGCACCCCCTCCGAAAGCGGAGTATGGCTGCCTACATGGCGAGGTAAAAACGATCATAGACGTAAAATCCCACTCGTGTATATACGAGTGAACGTGGGAGTTGCAGCCCACGAACGCAGAAGAAGAAGACGAAAAAGACGCAATTAATGCCACGTGTTTTGTGTGACCTTTTTTTTTCTCATTTGCATCAGGTCTTGTCATTATCGCAATATGAGAAATCTGCACACACAAAAAATAAGGCACGGGTAACAAATACATATTCATGCACATATACAATGTGATATGCCTTTGACTTTCACGATTTCGTCAAATTTGTTTGCCAGAAGAACTATCATGAACACAAAGTTAGTTATACATTATGCACAATGTTATATATCAAAATAGGCATACAAAAAATAAAAAAAATATTTAAAAAAAATCCTCGAGTGGGCAACCCACACACGCGCAAGCATGCATGCACACATACTGTCGCGCGTGCGTACATGGATGATCGAGACAGAGTGATTAAATGGACTCCCAATATTTACACACGTTATTGTTTATTTGTTTCTTTTTTTAAATTGTGTGTGTGTGTGTGTGCGTGTGCGTGTGCGTGTGTGTGTGTGTGTGTGTGTGTGTGTGTGTGTGTGTGTGTGTGTGTGTGTGTGTTTTGTTTATGTTTTGTTTTAATGAGAAGGAGTGTATTTGTTCACACTGGAAAAAATGCGCACATTTGAACGAACACAATTCATAAGCTTTCAGAAAATGTGACATTCTATAACACAACACATATAGCTCTTAAAAAGTATGGCAGCATATTTTACATTGTAAAAAAAAATGTATATTTGTACAATGGACAGGGTTGCTTTTTTTGTATACTTTTTTTTTTAATTGTTGATAAAGGCAAAGGCTCACCGAAAGCAGCTGCACTAAATGAGCGAAACAAGACCACACACACACACACACACACACACACACACACACCTCTCCAAAAATAAAATTAAAAAAATATATATCGACCGCCTCCGGGCCTGCATGAAGCAATTGTCGACACAGATCACAGATTTCCCACCTAACCACAATTCGTCTCGGAGCAGGTCCGATCTGCATAACAAAAAGAAATGATTAGCGTTTCGCCCAGTACTCTCTAAGCGTGCCCCCACACCCAAAATGGCCTCTTGAGTTTTGTCTCTTTGTCCAGTTTTCCGTTCAGTTCAGTTCAGTTCAAAATACTTTATTATCTGCTTCAACCAAAAACAGAAAATTTTCTTTAGGCTCACTTAAAATGAAATACCCGTCAGCAAAAAAAAACAACAACAAAAAACAAACTAACAAACAAAAAAACTGACACACCCTTCACTTATCACCATGTACACAACAATTATCATGTAAAAAGAAAAACATGTGGGTAAGATACTATTACATTCAGAGTGTAACAACTGTGTGTGTGTGTGTTGCGTGTGTGCCCGTGCGTGTGCATGCATCGTTTTGTGTGTGCGCACGCGCGCGCGCGCCTGCGTGTTGAGACAAAAACTGACAGAGCAAAATTTGAACCTCGGGTCAGCAACAGAGTCGCGCCCCTTCCGTTTCACATTCTCTCTCTCTCTCTCTCTCTCTCTCTCTCTCTCTCTCTCATTTAAAGATAGACTTATTTCTTCATACAAACAGACTGACATTATCATTTAGAAGATTCGGAACAAATTTAGCTGGTTTCTTTCATTCAAGAACATGTTTGAGACGGAAAAATATCTTTCAGTTCTAAACAATAAATGGCACAGACTTAGTCTTGCTCGGTTCAGGCTAAGGGTATTGGGGCTGAATGCCTGTAAAAGATGGTACTCCATTGACACATCCATTCGACCCCCATGACCTATGTGTGTGGCGCTGACAGAAGACGAAATTCATTTTCTTTTTGTGTGTAATGCCTACAGTGATATCCGTAAAATATGTGAAGTTTTTAAAGAAAGTGTTTCAGTTGAAAGGGACATCATCCATCTCCTTTTGTCAGATAATGTAAAGATAATTCGGTCACTTGCTAAATTTATCGCCCTTGCTTGGCACTTTCGTAGCAAGAATTGCTCTAACGTGTAGAGGCATACACAACAAAAGAATTGCAGTCTCGAAAGTTAAGAAATAATCACACTAAAGTTTTAACTGTCATAGCGTTTAGGTTGGATGGTAGACTCAAAGAAGCCGACACTTGTATCGTTTTCTAATATGCACGGAGAAAGTGCAAATTAACTGAATATGCATAGGTTTACTTTTCTTCTTTCATACTTTTCTTTTCGGTTGAGCACACCGCGAGTTTGTTGAACGTGGTAAAACCGTTTTCGACACAAGTGTTGTTGTTGTTTTTTTAATTGTCTTTCAACAGACCTTGTGATTTTCTTTGCAGGGTTGTTGCTGCGACTTTGATTCATGTATTCATGTTGTTTTTTGTTTGTTTTTACGTTGTCAAACGATTATTTTGAGGTGTCCCATGCCAATAGGACTGTAATGTCAATGGCATTAAAACATTTTTCAGTTTCTCTCTCTTTCTCAAGCACACACACACAGACACAGAGAGCAAACGAGAACATAGGCGAACTGGTGCGGCAATAGGGGAATCAGTATTACCAATTTGTCCACGGGCGAATCAGGAATAGGACAATCGGGACGACACCGTTCTTTTCCCCGTCTCTGCCTCCTTGCACCCCTCTCTGTCTGTCTGTCTGTCTGTCTCTCTCTCTCCTCACAACTGTGTCTGTGTTTCCAGCGCACGTGGGAGACCCTCCAGCGAGCTGTACACCAGCTGAGATCCTTGAAGATTCCGCCCCACGACCGAAGACGTTTTCCCAGTCCTCCACCCTTCCAGCCGCCTCGCCACTAGACCCATCTCTTCTTTCACAGACTCCACGAAAACGTCCAACCCGGTCTTCTTCTTCTTCTCCCCCTCCTCCTCCTCCTCCTTCTTCTTCAAGGGCTGACCATCACTGTCGGCCTCTGGATCTGCTCCCAGCGATTCCGGGGAGTGTTTGAAAAGATCTGGAAGGCAGCGTGTTGTTCTCTCCTCTGTCTGCTGATGACGGCGGAAGCGGAAACGGGTGCGCAACTTCCGGCACGCGTGGCGGCTGCGCGAGAAGACGATGACGAGGCCGGCGAGGAAGACGAGGCCCATGTAGGAGACAAGCAGCCAGAAGGACCAGCTGAAGTGGAAGGAGCGGTACAGGGGGTGGCGCTGGGTGGTCTGGGCGAAGATGGTCAGGGTGCCTCCCATCACCAGGGCTGGCAGAAAGGGGGGAAACAGATTAGGGGGTGGGGAAGTCAACAGATTCAGAGACAGACAGACAGAAACAGAGAGAGAGAGAGAGAGAGAGAGGGGGGGAGGGGGGCGAGCACAGAAAGAGACAGAGACAGACAGACAGACAGACAGAGAGCACACAGAGATATAGACATAGACAGACAGAGACAGAGAGATAGAGACAGAGACAGTGACAGAGAGACAGGGGTGCAGGGTAATTGTGTGTGTGTGTGTGTGTGTGTGTGTGATGGGGCTCATGTACCTTTATGTGTATTTGATTGTGCTTTCATATCTGTGAAACTGCATGTTTGGTGCATATCTGTTATGTATATGTGTGTGTATGTGTGAATGTGTGTCTGCATGTTTTACATTTATTTGCTTATTTATCATCATTGTTGTCTTTTTTTTATTTTTTTATTTTATTTTATCTTATTTTATTTATGTATTTATTTATTTATTTATTTATTTTCTATTTTCTATTTATTTTATTTATGTACGCTTATAGTTGACTTCATCAAGTTTTTGCGCCTTATAAATATTATTATTAGTAGTAGTAGTTCATTTTTAATGTATTTATCTTCTTCTTTTTTTAAAATTATTATTATCTTTTTTATTATTTTTTTCATTTATCTTTTTTTTTCTTATTATCTTCTTTCCTTTTTTTTCTCTCAAGGCCTGACTAAGCGCATTGGGTTACGCTGCTGGTCAGGCATCTGCTTGGCAGATGTGGCGTAGCGTATATGGATTTGTCCGAACGCAGCGACGCCTCCATCAACCCATTCACTCACCCATCCCTCCCATCCACCCATCCATCAACCCACACATCCATCCATCCATCAACCCACCAATCCATCCATCCATCCATCAACCCATCCATCCACCCATCCATCAACCCACCCATCCATCCATCCATCAACCCACCCATCCATCCATCCATCAACCCACCCATCCAGCCATCCAGCCATCAAACCACCCATCCATCAACCCACCCAGCCATTCATCCATCAATCCACCTATCCATCCATCCATCCATCAACCCACCCATCCATCCATCCATCAACCCATCCATCCATCCATCCATCAACCCACCCACCCATCCATCCATCAACCCACCCATCCAGCCATCCAGCCATCAACCCACCCATCCAGCCATCAACCCACCAATCCATCAACCCATCCATCCATTCATCCATCAATCCACCAACCCATCCATCCATCCATCAATCCACCCATCCAGCCATCAACCCACCCATCCATCAACCCACCCATCCATCCATCCATCCATCCACCCATCCATCAACCCACCCATCCATCAACCCACCCACCCATCTATCCATCAACCCACCCATCCATCCATCCATCCATCCATCAGCCCACCCATCCATCCATCCATCAGCTCACCCATCCATCCATCCATCCATCAACCCACCCATCCATCAACCCACCCATCCATCCATCCATCCATCAACCCACCCACCCATCCATCCATCAGCCCACCCATCCACCCATCCATCAGCCCACCCATCCACCCATCCATCAACCCACCCATCCATCCACCCATCCATCAACCCAACCATCCACCCATCCATCAACCCACCCATCCATCCACCCATCCATCAACCCACCCATCCATCAGCCCACCCGTCCACCCATCCATCAGCCCACCCATCCACCCATCCATCAACCCACCCATCCACCCATCCATCAACCCACCCATCCATCCACCCATCCATCCACCCATCCATCAACCCACCCATCCACCCATTCATCAGCCCACCCATCCACCCATCCATCAACCCACCCATCCATCCATCAGCCCACCCATCCACCCATCCATCAACCCACCCGTCCATCCATCCATCAACCCATCCATCCATCAGCCTACCCATCCACCCATCCATCAACCCACCCATCCATCCATCCATCAACCCATCCATCCATCAACCCACCCATCCATCCATCAACCCACCCATCCATCCATCAACCCACCCATCCATCCATCCATCCATCAACCCACCCATCCATCAGCCCACCCATCCATCCATCAACCTACCCATCCATCAACCCACCCATCCATCCATCCATCCATCAACCCACCCATTCATCAGCCCACCCATCCATCCATCCATCAACCCACCCATCCATCCATCCATCCATCAACCCATCCATCCATCAGCCTACCCATCCACCCACCCATCAGCCCACCCATCCATCAACCCACCCATCAATCACCCCACCCATCCACCCATCCATCAACCCACCCACCCATCCATCCATCCATCAACCCACCCATCCATCAACCCACCCACCCATCCATCAGCCCACCCATCATATCCACCATCATCAACCCCACCCCATCCACCATCCATCAACAACCATCAACCACCCATCCATCCATCAACCACCCATCCATCAACCCACCCACCCATCCATCAACCCACCCATCCCCCATCCATCAACCCGCCCATCCATCCATCCTTCCATCAACCCACCCATCCATCCATCCACCCATGCATTCATCCAACCGCTCACCCTTCCATCCATTTACCCATCTCATCCATCCACCCACCCACCCATCCATCAACCCATCCATCCACTCACTCACCCAACCCATCCATTCACCCATCCGTCCATCCAGCCATGCACACCTGCCCACCAGTACAAGGCGCAACGCAACACCAGAAACCACGGCCAGGATCTCCCCCAGATCGCTCATTCACTTTTTTTCTTTTTCATCCAGCCATGGCAGCTAAGACCTCATCCACTCACCCACCAACACACCCGCCCACGGGGGTGCATCCACCCTCCCATCCTCCCCACGACACAAAACAAACATACCAGCCACGACGGCCAGGATTTCCTCCAGGCGTGCCAGGCAGAAGTGGCCCATCAGAGTGTCCGGGTCTTCACAGGAGCAGGTCAGTCCTACCAGCACGGACAGCGCGTGCAGGAAAAGGGACGTCACCGCCAGCCCGCGCACGGGCCCGTAAGCATCTGGAACCACCCCACCCGAGTGCCCAGTTTACCCAGCAGCCTGCTTTTCATACCACCCGGAACCATCGAAAACCTACTACCCGGTTTATCATCCCATTTAACAATGCAGTCATCGCGATCTTTTTTCACCAAGTCACTTAATTAAGCTCACTGGGTCAACCGCTAATAATCTAATTCACTAATCACATCCAAAGCCCTCTCCTTCTCTTAAACCTTGCAGCATATATCATCCAAACAACCAACCAACCAATCGAACAAACAAACAAACCCTTTCCAAACCCATTGGTCAACCTGTCAAACCCATCAACCGATCTACCAACACCACCACTTCCACCCTTCAACACTTTCCACGCCCTACCACTTGGGCCCCGTTCACCACAACATCCATGACTAATCAACTCAATACGCCCAACTCACCTAACACTCCATCCCACTCATCCACCCACCCATCTACTCACCGACAAACTCACCCATCCTTCCACTCACCCACCAACCCCTCTTCCCACCAATCCACCAACCCACCAACCCACCCACCCATCCATCCATCCGTTACACCACCACCCACCACCACCCACCCACCACAACACACACACACAAAACGAAACCTGGAAACTCCGGAGAGGGCAGCGAGGCGCAGCGGGACACGTTGTTACAGACGGACCACAGACCCAGGTGCTTCACACTCCACGAGGGGACACCCCCGTCCAGCCTGCTGGGAACGCCACCGTCGACACCCCCAACTTCTTCCTCCTCCTCCTCCTCCTGCACCGCCACGGCCACGGCCACGGCCCCAGGAGAAGACGGCGGCGGCCCCCGCGGAGCAGCCAGCCAGTGCTGGGAGGCCAGGCCCACAGCCCCCAGGAACACAGCCACCATCAGCACGCGGCTGCAGGTCAGGTGGAGGGCAGAGCGGTTCTCCTCGCACAGTGAGGTGCTGAAGCTCATGGTTCTGGTTTTGGTTTCGGGGACTGGGTGGTGGGTGGACGGTGGGCGGTGGAGGTCTGTGTTTAAGGGGGTCTTAAACTAAGGGATTAATTTGACTGATGACTTGTTGGCAAGAAACGCCCTGATTAATTAAGATCAAGTTGTTGAAGGCTTGGGGTTTTGGTTCGTCATCAATCGATCAAAGTGGAGTTTGTTTTTAAAGGCAAGTTGTCCGTGGAGACTTGGGTCCTGGCGATTGCGTTATTCGTGGGGAAGGGATAGGGGGTGGGGGATGAGTCCTGGATGTCTGTCCGGGTGGGAAAGTCCGAGATCCCTCTGTCGTTTGAACTGTGCTTGTGCTTCAGGGGTCTTGAAGTGGAGTTTAACGCCTCCTAGTTAAGGTTAGATCTTGGTTTGAGTCGGTGAAGGTTGCCTTGTTCGGGCAAGGGGTGTGGGGTTACTCCTGGATATCTGTCCGGATGGGACGTACGTCTGGCAAGGAGCAGCCCTTGTTTGTCGGGGTGTGCAGAGGGAGGGAGACTTTGGGTGCCTCGGGGTTGACGCTGAAGCTGGTTTAGCTTTGCTTGGTTCAGCGGTGTTGGGCTGGTGGTGGTGGCAGTGATGGGTTAGTTAAGTCTTGATCTGCAAAGGAAATGGGGCTCAGTAGGTTGATTTGATCAGCAAGTGAATAGGTCGGTCAGTTGGTTAGTGGGTCAGTCAGTCAGTCAGTCAGTCAGTTACTCAGTCATCCAGTTAACCAGTCAATTAACCGATAAGACAGTCAAGTCTGTTGAAAAGGTTCACAGTGCAATGAATCTATCTATCTATTCATTCATTCATGTTTCAATAGCCATTCAATAAGCTGAATAATCACAAGTGGTTTATCAATCAGTTGAAATCAGTCGATAGTCTGGACTATCGACCGATCGAGAAAACAATTATAATTAGGCATCCGGTTATTCCTTAACCCTTACGACAACAATGAATATAATGCAGAGAATTCAGCCATCACCGTCACCACGAATATCATCATCATCATCATCATCATCATACCCACATTTCTTCCATTGTACGTTTCCGTTTATAAGACGGAAAATGTTGTAAATTGGTTATTAACATTGTGTGGAGTGATGGCCTAGAGGTAACGCGTCCGCCTAGGAAGCGAGAGAATCTGAGCGCGCTGGTTCGAATCACGGCTCAGCCGCCGATATTTTCTCCCCCTCCACTAGACCTTGAGTGGTGGTCTGGACGCTAGTCATTCGGATGAGACGATAAACCGAGGTCCCGTCTGCAGCATGCACCTAGCGGACGTAAAAGAACCCACGGCAACAAAAGGGTTGTTCCTGGCAAAATTCTGTAGAAAAGTTCACTTCGATAGGAAAAACAAATAAAACTGCATGCAGGAAAAAATTATTAAAAAAAAAAAAAAAAGGTGGCGCTGTAGTGTAGCGACGCGCTCTCCCTGAGGAGAGCAGCCCGAATTTCACACAGAGAAATCTGTTGTGATAAAAAGAAATACAAATACAAATACAAAACATTGTAATAAACACTCTTCATTTCTCCCCCCTCCACCCTTTGACTGGCCTTCTGTCCATCTCGTGACAGGGGAAGAAATGCAGAACAAATATTACAATGCTATTTAAACAAATTCTTCTTTTTTTCTGTCTTCGGAACGGAACTGAATGGAAATAACACAGGGGAAGAAATGTGGATATTGCCCATCATCATCATCATAATCATCTCTCTCTCTCTCTCTCTCTCTCTCTCTCTCTCTCTCTCTCTCTCTCTCTCTCTCTCTCTATCTATCTATCTATCTTTCTATTTGCGCGAGCACGTGCGTGTGGAAGTGTGTGTATGTGTGTTTATGCGTGTGTTGATATATATATATACACACACAAACACACACACACATATATATATACATGTGTGTGTGTGTGTGTGTGTGTGTGTGTATATGTGTGTGTGTGTGTGTGTGTATGTGTGTGTGTGTGTGTGTGTGTGTATGTGTGTGTGTGTGTGTGTGTGTGTGTGTGTGTGTGTGTGTGTGTGTGTGTGCGTGTGTGTGTGTGTGTGTGAAAGAGACACAGAAAGAGGAAGAAGAAGAGAGAGAAACACAAAGACAACTGAGTTGTGTACGTGAGCGGTCTCGCCAGTGTGAGTGTGTTCAAGGATTATGTCGGGAGACCGTTTAAGTGTCCAGCGTTCTTTCTTATCTTGAGCTGAACGTACATTTAAAAATAGCACAAACGAAAAATTCATTGCTCAGTGAACACGTTCAAAGTAAAATGTAAGCTTGTTGACGTGCTTGGAGACTGCTATTTTTTTTATATTTTTTTTATATTGTTCGTTCGCTTCTTTCTTTAATTGCAATAGTTTATCACATCTGGAACGTAAACACACACACACACACACACACACACACACACACACACACACACACACGTCTACCCATCATAGCGTTGGAGTACACGGAACAAAAATGAACTCTCACAATGAAAAAAAAAAAAAAAAGAA
The DNA here is from genome assembly GCF_041734735.1 of Babylonia areolata. Lineage (NCBI taxonomy): Eukaryota > Metazoa > Mollusca > Gastropoda > Neogastropoda > Buccinidae > Babylonia > Babylonia areolata. The sequence continues at coordinate 6,817,444 of NC_134876.1, read as the reverse complement.
AAAAAGAAAAAAAAAAGAAAAGCAAACGCTCACTGTACTTGTACACACAGGTGGTAAAGCCATGCTGTAGCCAGTACCATCGCACACAATTATTGACCACGGCAGGCTGAAAGACACGTGAACACCAACACACTGCAAATCGATTGACTTACGAGACACACACTGTGACGACTGCGAATCGATTGACTCAGGGGCGACAGACGGAGACCACGACACACATCCGAGTTTTTCTCAACCAGCTGTTTCCGAAAACGAGACAGACAAAAACTGGCTTCACAAAAGTTTATGACCAGTTGGGAACCTCGACAGTTGTTGTTTTGTATTATTCGTGGCTTGGTGAATTGATTTTTTTTTTTTTCATTGTGAAAGCAGTGTATGCAGCCAGTGTAATGCGAACAGTTCATCATCAGAGGTGTTTTCTAGCACGCGCAATTCTTTTTTTTTTTTTTTGCGATGCAAATCAACAGCCAACAAGCAACAGCTGTCGCTTATAAACCACTGAAATGAATGTCAGTGTTTGGCTGAAACATCGATTTTTCAAATGTATTTTCGAGCTGAAGAGAGCGCACGTGTGCCTGATCCAGCCGTTTGATTATTCAATGAGAAGCCACTGTATGGTAGATCATAGGCAGACTGCATTATTTCAGTCATCTCGATCTTCTTCTTCTTTTTTTTATCACATTATCAGGGGGTCTTAAACTTCGTGTGAATTCAGTGTATGGCGTGATCCACAGCATTAATTCCTGTTATTTGTCATCACCGAGCGATCATTTGCGGTTGTAGCATCAGAGAGAGAGAGAGAGAGAGAGAGAGATGAAACCACAAAACAGATAAATGTCGTGATCTTACCTTTTCCCTATTTTACTCAGAAAGCTCCTGGTGTTACTACTACTACTACTACTACTACTACTACTACTACTACTACCACGAACTACTATTATTAATTGAATAATATTTTTTTTATTATTATTACTAATATTACTATTACTGCTGCTGCTGCTGCTACTACTACTACTACTCTTGTTATTGTTGATGTCGTTATCATTACTGTGCAGACGAGGAACTCCGACGCTCAATAACCACACAAACACAGCTTTCTCTGTCCGACACCCGTTTCCCGTGTGTTGACAACGGCGCCGTGGTTCGCAACACTGCTTACCTTGACCACACGAAATGACTTGTTTCCTGACGGGCGCAATAGCCGAGTGGTTAAAGCGTTGGACTGTCAATCTGAGGGTCCCGGCTTCGAATCACGGTGATGGCGCCTGGTGGGTAAAGGGTGGAGATTTTTACGATCTCCCAGGTCAACATATGTGCAGACCTGCTAGTGCCTGGACCCCCTTCGTGTGTATATGCAAGCAGAAGATCAAATACGCACGTTAAAGATCCTGTAATCCATGTCAGCGTTCGGTGGGTTATGGAAACAAGAACATACCCAGCATGCACACCCCCGAAAACGGAGTATGGCTGCCTACATGGCGGGATAAAAACGGTCATACACGTAAAAGCCCACTCGTGTGCATACGAGTGAACGTGGGAGCTGCAGCCCACGAACGCAGATGAAGAAGAAGAAGAAGACTTGTTTCCTGCACTTCTGCTTCAGTTTCCAGGATGTGTTGAAGCCAACGAGCTGATCCATAAACAAAACACCACATCTGTGTTGAAATAAATTAATAAGTGAATTCTGTTTTTCTTTTTAACTCTCTCCATACGAACGGCGAAAGAGACGACAATAATAGCGTTTCACCCCAATAATCACCATCAAAATATTACCAGCGGAAGGCTCTTACACTGAAGAGGTGAATGTTGACAAAGAATACCACAATTCTGACGACGGAAGCTAAAGGTTGGGTCATTGAGACACCCACTGGACATCCGAGGGGTCTGTGTAGAGGAGAAGAGAGGACTGGCCGTACTGAGTGAGTTAAACAGATGCCTGACCTATGCAGTGTAAACCAAACGCGCCGGTTAGACCTTGAGAGGCAATGACTTCGGCATGTGTCTTCTGTGGCAACCAGGACATGGTACACGCCAACTAATCGACTGCACAGAGAGAGAGAGAGAGAGAGAGAGAGAGAGAGGAGAGAGAGAGAGAGAGAGAGAGAGAGAGAGAGAGAGAGAGGTCCACACACACACACACACACACACACACACACACACACATGTTGAGATAGCTGATACAAGCGTGTGTGTCCCCAACACAAAACCTGCTCTCTGTCTGTCTCTGAGTCGCAACGCAGTGATGTTTTCGTCTCTCCGTGAAAAGCAACTGGTCGATATATGTCCCTCTTCATCGTTGTTGCTGTGTTGTCGCTGTCTCGATTTCTCTCTCTCTCTCTCTCTCTCTCTGTATGTGTGTGTGTGTGTGTGTGTGTGTGTGTGTGTGTGTGTATGTGTGTGTGTGTGTGTGTGTGTGTGTGTGTGTGTGTGTGTTCTTTTCTTTTTTTCGTTCTGTTTTCATTGTAGTATGTTACACTTGTCATGAGCAGATTTCACAGGCAGTAACAATATGTATCTTTTAAATACCCGGATGTTTCTGTTGCTTCTATACGTCTCTCTCTCTCTCTCTCTCTCTCTCTCTCTCTCTCTCTCTCTCCCACTGTCCCCCTCTCTCTCTCTCCCCCTCTCTGTCTTTCTTTCCGATCCATCTGTTAATCTTAGCGCGCGCACGTGTGTGTGTGTGTGTGTGTGTGTGTGTGTGTGTGTGTGTGTGTGTGTGTGTGTGTGTGCGTGTGTGTGTGTGTGTGTGTGTGTGTGTGTGTGTTTTCTTCGTTATGTATGCCCTTTTGCTGTGAATACTTTTTCCCTTCATTTATCTGTCTGCTGTTTGTAATTGAAGTAGATCAGCAAGGACAGATTGGAAGAACAGGCGATGTCTAGAATCTTAATCCTTGAATTGAAAAAGTTCTCTCTCTGTATGTCTCTGTCTGTCTGTCTGTCCCTGTCTCTCCGTTTATCTGTCACTGTCTGTGTCTGTGTCTGTATGTGTGTGACCCTGCCTCTTCCTCTTTCTCTGTGTCGATGTATCTCTGCCTGTCTGTCTGTGTGTCTGTCTGTCTGTCCCTCTCTCTCTTTCCAACTTTCTCTTTTGTGTATCTCTCTTTCGCTCGCTCACTGTCTCTTCCTCTCTCTCTTTCTCTGTCTGTCTTTCCACCACCCCTCCCTTTCCTATTCCTGTTCTACTCCACTCATCTCCCTGCCTCCCCCCCCCTCTCCCTATCTGTCTCCCCTGCCCCCCACCCCCCACCCCCCACCCCCCCACACCCCGCCCCCCCTCTCTCTCTCTTTGCTCCCTCCCCATCTAATAATAGTAATAATAATAGTATTTATATAGCGCTGAATCTTGTGCAGAGACAAATCTAAGCGTGTTCACACTAGTCATTCACACGCATGCATGACTCTAAAACTGAAGACAAGGAAGAGGCAGGGAAGGGAGGCTATCTTCGGAAGAGGTGGGTTTTTAACTCTCTCCATACGAACGGCGAAAGAGACGACGTTAACAGCGTTTCACCCCAGTTACCATCATCAAAATATTGCAAGCAGAAGGCTCTTATACTGAAGAGGTGAATGTTGACAAAGATACCACAATTCTGACGACGGAAGCTAAAGGTTGGGTCATTCAGACACCCACTGGACATCCGAGGGGTCTGTGTAGAGGAGAAGAGAGGACTGGCCGTACTGAGTGAGTTAAGGTCAGACTTGAAAGAGCTGAGCGCGGAGACCTGACGAAGCGAAGGAGGAAGTTCATTCCAATTGCAAGGTCCAGAGACAGAGAAAGAACGGGGCGTCCAACAGTGGAGTGTTGGAATCTGGGTATGCGTAAACATCTCCCTCCCTCCCTCCCTCTTTCTCTCTCTCTCCCTCCCTCTTTCTCTCACTCTTTCTCTCTCTCTGTCCGTCTGTCTGTCTCTCCCACCACCCACTCTCCTTATTCCTCTCCTGCCCGCCCCCTCCCTCCTTCCCTCTCCCTATGTCTCTTCCTTCCTCCCCCACCTTTATCCTACTCTCCTACCTTCACCCTCTCTCTCTCTCTCTCTCTCTCTTTGTCTGGCAACCCAGCAACCCAACAACCCAGTTGGATCTTGTATCCCTTCGCTTTCAAATTCAGTCAGGTCACTTCACATGGCTTGGAGGTCTGCCTTTGTCTGTGAGTTGAGTAACACGAGGAATGCAAAGATAACCTGCAGGAGGTCTGGTCAAGTCTGGCTTCCATTGAGCGACGAAGATTAACGAACAGGAGGCTGTATATAATCTTTCTTCTTTTTTTTTTTTTTTATCCCCCCACATATGTACGAGTCTTTCAAAATCTACCCTGTGAGAGGATGAGTGTGCGAGCCAGTTGCTATGGGAGCCGGCAGTTCGTGGCTAGCTTGGTTGATGAGCAGTCAGTCCATTATCAGCTTCACAGGTTGTGCAATTTTGCTGATGATAGGGGTTGTTTTTGTTTTGTTTTTTGTTTTTTTGTGTTGTTTTTTGGGTTTTTTTTTGTCGTCTTGGTTATACTGATTGTAGTTCTAGACGTACATGGTGACGTCACTGATGACTTCATCAGAAGAAGGGAAATAACTCTGGAAGGCTGAACATTTCACACAGTTTATCTAGAGTGGAAAATCTCCAGAACATTTTTAGTCAGTTTTAGGCTGATAGTTTTTTGGATATTGTTTTATATGTCTTGAAACACCACTTTCTACTGTTTTCCCCACCGTTCTGAAGGGGTTAAATCCCTTTTGGGGACAGCTCTTGTATGATAATTATGGTGCAATTTATGGGCCTATTGCAGTAGTATAATTATTATCTGTGTAGTTGCATGTATCTTATTACCTATGTTGTTTACAACAAACGTTCCTTGTTAGCTCAGCCGCTGCACCATTCAAAATAATGATAATGATAATAATTTCATTAAAAAAGTAGACTTGTATAGCACAGTACCCCCATCTCAGATGGAGCTCACCACACTTTACAATGAAATATACAAATGTAAGATTAACTCTCTCCATACGAACGGCGAAAGAGACGACGTTAACAGCGTTTAACCCCAATTACCATCATTAAAATATTGCAAGTGGAAGGCTCTTATACTGAAGAGGTGAATGTTGACAAAGAATACCACAATTCTGACGACGGAAGCTAAAGGTTGGGTCATTCAGACACCCACTGGACATCCGAGGGGTCTGTGTAGAGGAGAAGAGAGGACTGGCCGTGCTGAGTGAGTTAACTGACGTTAAAATAAATATGTACAAAGTCAACATAGTCTCACATGACACTGGCTAAAAATATACATATGTAAGGCTAAGTGACATAAAAAAAATATGTAAATCAACACAGGCAATAAAGCAAAAACACACATGTTCAGAAAACATACTACTTCAAAAGATGCTGTGCACATATCCAAAATAGTAGTAGTAGTAGTAGGCCTCCTTCGGTCATGGCTGACCATGGATAGAGTATATCCGACCTAATGTCTAATTGGGCTGTCTACTTGGACCAACCAGTGTCGCCTGTGGCTGTAGAGACCGATGCGAGAGAGACAGTCTCTGTCGCAGCGGTCACATGTGTAAGCTGATGCTGGTCTGTCGGCCAAAATATACATACAAATTCATTACAATACTTATTGCAACGTATGCACGGGCTGGAGCAAATCAGCAGAAGCAATAATTATGCAGGCTCACCCCCGTTTCAGATTTTGCAGTTTGCGGGTGACTTTACGAGTATTCTGTAGGCAGTTGTGCTTGTTCTGACTGACAGGCAGACTATATTTTTCTCAGTTTGGGTTTTTTTCGGTTTTTGTTTTTTTTCTTTTTCTAATTAGATGTCTGCCCAAGACGGTAATGATTTGGTACATCGATTTTAGTTTGACGATCGTACGGAAAAGTGGTCTTTTTTAAGGTTGGGTTTTTTTTTGCGAAGGAAAGGATAGTTGTGTGTATGTGAGTGTGCGTGCATGCTTGTGCATGCGCGCGCGCGCGTGTGTGTGTGAGTGGGTGGGTGTGTGTATGTGTGTGCGTGAGCGCGCGTGCGTGTGTGAGTGTGTGTATGTGTGAAGTGTGTTTAAGGGTTAAAACACACACGCACATACACACGAATACACACATTATCTGCACGCACATACACATATACACACACACTACATACACGCACGAACAAACACACAACACACACATACACGCGCACACACACACACACACACACACACACACACACACACACACACACACACACACACAAACAAGGACCTTTCGTTTTTGTTTTTTTGTTGACGATGCACTTAGTCATTGTAAATTTGACTCGATAGGGCTGTCTCTCTCACACGTGTGGCAGTCACACATCCGGCTTTCAATTTAAAGCAGCAACATTACCAACACATTGTGCACGCCATGTGCAAGTGTCAAGCCGTGGCCATCCAGTTAATAACAAACAACCCACCTCACCACCACCACCACTACCACGCCCCCCCCCCCTGCTAGCCCCCCACCCCTCCCCCCCTCCCCTCACCCCCAACACACACACTTTCTAACCCCCTGACCCTTCGCTTCTTGCTCGCTGTTGTGTAAATATGCAGTCGTAGGTTGTGTTGATAGGGTGTGTATGAAAGTGAGAGAATGGGTTAATATAGTGTGCTTTGCAGGAGGGAAACTATTGTCAATGGATGAAAATTAGTGTTTTCGCTTTTGCTGTTTTGCATTCTGAATGGCATGTTTTGGCTTTGATTGTTTTGTTGTCGTCGTTGTTGTTGTTATTTTTGGTTTGCTTTTGATCTGGTCAACATATGAATTATTAACCAAGCACGTTGTGATGCGTATTCTAATGAATTATC
>NC_134876.1:6770630-6793130 GCF_041734735.1 Babylonia areolata | reverse complement strand
TCTGAACTGCAGCAATCATAACATATAATGATAACTATAATAAATAAATAGATGAATAAATTAACAAAATGATATATGTATTAAAAATGCGCATGGTTGTTGCAGTGTGCATTTAAATTTCAACAGCAAAAGCGAAGGAAAGAAAACCTTGCTTCCATATAATTATATAAAACACCCAAACAGTCACTGTTCCTTCAAGTGCAATAATGTGATAAACACGTTGATCTATCGCCGTAAACTTGCGCTTCACTACTGGATCTATACCAAGCGTTTTAGAAGAAAAAAAAACTAAGAGAAAGAAAGACGGAAGAAGATCATAAAATAAAGCAAAATAAACATCATTGCGAGCATCCGCACGCACACACACACACACACACACATACAGAGAGAGAGAGATGCCACACAAACCGGGGTACGTCTCAAGTAATGTTGTGGTTAATTTCTTATGGTCTATGTCGCTGCCCCTGGTTTCGTGAATATGACAGTAAAATTTTGCAGGTGCTTTATTCATTCTGCATGCGCGCGCGCACACACACACACACACACACACACACACACACACACACACACACACACACACACACGCGAACACACACACACACGAACACACACGCGCTCACTCAGTCACTCACCACACTCACTCCCATACATGCACAAACACACACAGAGAGAGAATACCGCATAACACAAAAAGCACGCTGGTTGTGGGGGTTCCAGTGACTGGCGGTACCGACAGCCCCCACCCCCTGCCCCCCCCCCCCCCCTGCACCCCCCCGTCCCACACACACACACACACACACACACACACACCCGCCTGCAATTTTTAGCTAGGAAAGTTCGGTATTGAGCTTGACAAAAAAAAGTCCAGAGTTCATTGAACGTTTTTTTTCTATGACTGTCCAGGAGTTTTGGTGTTGCACAGAGCACTGAAAAATTCTGACAGAAACCAATGTTGACCTTAGAAAGCTTTCACTAACTGACGTGTGCTTTGTATGAACCGATTTGACTACTGACTACCTTAGGCATTATCATTACAATTTTTGTTATGAATGATATGCTACTGACTGGCTTTCTATCATAAAAAAATATATATATATATATATATCGCTTTTGTCTGAAGACCATATTAATTTTTGAACGAGGATGCATTATAAGAAAACAATTTGATTTCAGAGCTCATCTGGTTACGCAAAAAATAAAAGGGAACAAAGAAACGAAGTCTAAAAACAAAGGAGTAAGCTATGTATGCTTGCCTATGATATTGATGACAGGTGAAGAATAATTGTTTACTTAATTATGTATTTTTATTAAATTCTTTTTTTTTTCGTACATTTGTGTATGTACCTAATCACCTATTTATCTGACAATGTACGCATTTTCGTAAATCAAAGAAAGTACGTTTGTCTGTGCGTCAAGCGGTTTCATGTTTTACTTCTTCTTTACTGTTCAATTGTAGTAAGTGATGACCAGGGAGTGGGTGAGATTGTGTGTGTGTGTGTGTGTGTGTGTGTGTGTGTGTGAGACAGAGACAGAGACAGAGACAGAGAGAGACAGCGACAGACAGACAGGCAGACTGACATAGAAGACATTAGAGCAATTTGAAAAAAGCAAATGCAAACACTCGGTCATGCATGCAATGCAACTGTCCATTAATGTCGAAGCAAAACTGACATACAATTGTGAGTAAATGGAAGAGTAATGGAAAATGATAAAATCAGGTACAGGCGAATTAGGATAGCACCAGAGAAAGCAGTAACTGGGGACGTATTAAAAATTTAAAAAAAAAAGGGGGCGGGGGGGGTCTCTTGATTTGAATCTGGGTATGTTCAGACGAAGTAACCCGCTAGCTGATCAAAGAAAATGCGGAATGGAGTGGGGAGTGGGGGGGGGGGGGAGACTGAGAGTCACGAAAGGTGGGATGAGGGGGATGGGGTGGGGTGGGGAAGGGGGGGGGGGTTGGGGGACGGGGGGGGGGGGGGGGCGGGCGGGGGGTAGGGGGGGTGGGGGGCGAGTGTAGTGTCATGGCTGCACAAAAAACACTGCAGGGAGGAGCTTTTTTTTTTTTTTTTTTTTTTCCCATTCTACAGCAGAGAGTGGTGCACTTATATTTCAGTCTCTGTCAGACAGGAAGCGAACGAAGTGATTGATTGCAGTTTTTGTTGTTGTTGTTTTTAGCCAGAGAATATAGGTATATATCACTGTCTCGTCTCTCTGTCTTTGTCTATGTCTCTCTGTCTCTGTCTCTGTCTCTGGGGACGTATTAAAAAAAAAAGAAGAAAAAAAAAGGGTCTCTTGATTTGAATCTGGGTATGTTCAGACGAAGTAACATGATAGCTGATCAAAGAAAATGCAGAATGGAGTGCGGAGTTGGGGGAAACTGAGAGTCACGAAAGGTGGGATGAGGGGGATGGGGTGGGGGAGGGGAAGGGGGTGGGCGGGGGGGACGAGGAGGGAGGGGTGGAGGGGGTGGGGGGGGGGTGGGGGGCGAGTGTAGTGTCATGTCATGTGCCTGTGACTATCAATAATGATTGCGCATGCTTGTGACGTTGAAAGTGTTTTGGTGCAGAGAGCTTGGACTGATGAAGACCGATGGTGTTACTGGTGTGTTATCATTATGTGGTTTATCAACACCTGTTGAGCTTTTACACTTTGAGTGTGATGCGAGAGTCACTGGAATGCCGTGACGCGAAAGACACCGGCTGCACCAAAAAACACTGCAGGGAGGAGCTTTTTTTTTTTTTTTTTTTTTTTTTTTCTTCTTTCATTCTACAGCAGAGAGTGGTGCACTTATATGTCAGTCTCTGTCAGACAGGAAGCGAACGAAGTGATTGATTGCAGTTTTTGTTGTTGTTGTTGTTGTTTTGCCAGAGAATATAGGTATATATCGTTGGGCTTTATCTATTGTATTCATTTTTCACGTACTTTCAGTTTCCTGTTGTCAGTGTTGTTGTTTTTTTGTTTGTTTGTTGTTTGTTGTTTTGTGTTGTTTACCAGAAGCGAAGTGCTTGGAACTGTACTGGTTCTCAAAACCTTTCCTAGAACTGACTGGGTTGAGTTGACAAGGAAGTACGCAATATTTGCCCAAATATTTATTTTCTTATTTGTGTACGCGCCCCCACCTTCTCTCTCTCTCTCTCTCTCTCTCTCTCTCTCTCTCTCTCTCTCGCAACTCATTTTATTGCTTGATCATTTCTCTTCACGTCTTGCACTCCCCCCCCCCCCCCCCCCGACCCCCACCGTGTTGTAAATGTTAGATTATCATTGTTATTCATGTGTCGGTGATTTATAATGTGCATGATGCGTTGTTATAATGATATCTTATTCTATTACCCTCGTAAATATAGTCTGTTCATTTCAATTTAATTCAGTTCAATTCAGTTCTCTCTCTCTCTCTCTCTCTCTCTCTCTCTCTCTCTCTCTCTCTCATAAACGCTGGGAGAAAGAAAACGGAATGTGGTTTTGTTAATCGGGAAAACCCCATGCTTTATTTTAAGCATACACTCTAGGCAACAAGGTGGAAAATCACCGTCAGTGTGAATGGAAAATCACGAGTGCTTGCGTACGTGCGTCCTTGCGTGTGTGTGTCAGCCAGTATGACATTGTGTGTGTGTGTGCGAGTGTGTGTGTGTGTGTGTGAGTGCCTGCGTGTGTGCGTGCACGCGGCGTGCATGGTTTGTGTGCGTGTGTCACTTCGTGTGCACGTGCAGTCTCGCGGCAGCGACCATGATTATTTTTAGTCTCCGGCGTCTGTGTTTTTGTGCACACTTCCGTACTACAGTGTACAACCTGACAGCCCTTTGACCAATACTTTATAGAGTTCCGAGGAAAGAGAAAAAAATAATAAAAAATAAAAACTTCCGCACTGACTCGATTAACTCTTTCCCTGAAACTCGTGGCTCTCATTGTCAAGTGCCAGTGAGAGCGTCTCAGCTGCTTCATAAATTGGCAGAGGGCCAAACGACACAACAAGTTGTTTGAAAACATACTAGGACACATGTTTACTTCGCTTGCAGTTGCACGGACTTTCAGTTCACAGCTGAGTGTTCACTGAGTTGGCTGACAAACAAACAACAACAGGACCTGCCAAGTTGTCTCATGACGTGTCGACGTAATAATTCGTGCGAGTGGAGAGAGAATCTTATATGAAGTGACAAGACAGTTCACTGAAAGAGAAGAGCGTGCAGTGAGCTGGTGGATGTTTTGCTCCAGTGCATTCTGACACAAACTGAATGTTTTCTGTGCACGTCAGTGATTTTGTCAGTGTTGTTTGGTTTGTCCTATCTCAGTGGTTCGGAGTTGTGTGCATGGTTGATTCTGTGTTTACGGCAGTGCGAAGTGGCCGTGGGCGGTTTTGAAGATTGTCATTTCTCGGAAAGGGTAAGTACTGTATGTCATTTTGTAAGTGTGTGGGTTTGGAGATTGTCATTTCTCGGAAAGGGTAAGTACTGTCATGTCATTTTGTAAGTGTGTGGGTTTGGAGATTGTCATTTCTCGGAAAGGGTAAGTACTGTCATGTCATTTTGTAAGTGTGTGGGTTTGGAGATTGTCATTTCTCGGAAAGGGTAAGTACTGTCATGTCATTTTGTAAGTGTGTGGGTTTGGAAATTGTCACTGATTTCTCGGAAAGGTTAAGTACTGTACGTCATTTTGTAAGTGTGTTTCAGTTTGTTGTTGTTGTCAGTTGTGTTGTTGTTGCTGCTTTGTAGTTGTTGTTGTTGTCGAAGTTTTTTTTTTTTGTCGATTGCCTCTCGCACGCACCCACGAACACTCACACACTGACAGCATATACATTCAGGTCACTTTCCCCCAATGCTGCTCGTTATATCATCACCCAATTTTCAACTTCCAACACGCCCACGCTCCCCTTCTTCTTCTTCTTTCTTTCTTTCTTTTTTTTCCATTGTCCATTTTATCCTCTGGTATCACTCTTTCTGAAAACACGTAAAATAGATTAGCAACTCTCTCTCTCTGTCTCTCTGTCTCTCTCTCTCTCTCTCTCTCTCTTTCACACACACACACACACACACACATAGACACACACACACACACACACACACACACACACACACACACACACACACACAGAAAGAGAGAGTGAGGAGGGAGAGAGACAGAAATGCCGAGGGCAAAACACTGAGAAACTATGAAGGATGAATACAGGCATGATCATCATGCTGACGGCAAGCTAAAAATATCACCAGAAAAACCCACTGCCATTCTTTTTCTTTGCACCTCAGTCACGTGCACCAGTGTCCGTTGGTGTCACTGAGATTTCAACATAACTATTCATTTAACTGTTTATAACTCAGTAGCTGTTCAGTGTTTTGGTTTGAAATATTTTAAATGTATGCTTGCATGGCAATCTATTCGTCACAGGTGTTTTTGTTGTTGTTGTTGTTTTCATATTGCAACCACCAAACTGCTCGATCGTCATAGTTTAATAAGGAATGTAAGTTTGATCAGAAATATACCTATTTACTAAAGTGTTTGTCTGTATGTCTGTGTGTCTGTCTGCCTGCTTGTCAGTCTGTCTGCATGCCTGCCTCGCTCGCTTGCTCACTGGCTTGCTGGTTATGTTGGTGTGTGTACGTATCAGTCTAGAGAGAGAGACAGAGGCAGAGACAGACAGACACTCAGACAGACAGACAGACAGACAGACAGACAGTCACGAAGCGAGATACGCAGAGAGGAATATCTCGAACACAAGACTCGAGGAGTGGGAGACCAAAAGGAGAGAGGTGTGAGAAAGTGAGAGAGAAAAAAAATCAAGAGGCAGACAGTCAGCCTGACAGACAGATTTCACGAGACAGGTATTGTGACCTATATTGAGTCAGTCCGTATACCAGAACACGTCACAGCGGTAAACTCGTGTCTTCTTTTTCCCCCCCCCCCCCCCCCATTCTTGGGCTGCAACTCCCACGTTCACTCGTATTATACGCGAGTGGGCTTTTGCGTGTATGACCGTTTTTAACCCGCCATGTAGGCAGCCATACTCCGCTTTCGGGGGGTGTGCATGCTGGGTATGTTCTTGTTTCCATAACCCACCGAACGCTGACATGGATTACAGGATCTTTAACGTGCGTGTTTGATCTTCTGCTTGCGTATACACACGAAGGGGGTTCAGGCACTGGCAGGTCTGCACATAATTTATGTTGACCTGGGAGATCGTAGAAATCTCCACCCTTTACCCACCAGGCGCCGTCACCGTGATTCGAACCCGGGACCCTCAGATTGAAAGTCCAACGCTTTAACCACTCGGCTATTGCGCCCGTCAACTCGCGTCTACTCACATTGAGTTCCATCTGCAGCTTTTCCGGGATCCGACGAGTCCCAAAATTACGCCGCTCCCTGATTATTGATGCAGACTACTACTACTACTGCTACTGCTACTACTACTACTATGACGACGACGACTGCTGCTACTACTTCTGTTGCTGCTACCACGATAACTACTATTACCACCACCACTACTACTAGAATAATTGATAATAATGGTAATCATTATGATGACTATGACGATGTGGTAGAGGTCATGGTGATGGTAATTATGATGATGATGATGACAATGATAATGACGACGACAACAATAATATGATGATGATAATGATGATGATGATGATGATGATAATGACGACGACAACAATAATAATGATGATGATAATGATGATGATGATGATGATGATGATAATGATGATGACAATGATAATGACGACGACAACAATAACAATGATGATGATAATGATGATGATGATGATGATGATGATAGTAGTGTAGTCCCGTACGCTGCACATGTCCATCGATATACGTACAACAGTGAAGCGGCAAAGGATACTTTATACATGATTGTAAAACCAGAAAAGAAAGATACTGACGGGAGATCACCGGTGAATACAGGGTCAATTTGTGTGTGTGTGTGTGTGTGTGTGTGTGTGTGTGTGTGTGTGTGTGTGTGCGTGCGTGCACGTCGTCTCACGTGTGTTGTGCATGCGAATATACCTCAGTACCGATGTGCGTGCATGTGCATGTGTCTATGTGTGCATATATGCGTCCGCACGTGTGTCCGTGTATGATTACTATCTGTAATTCTAGGCGGAGCATATCAGGCTGATGAATAAATTCCATCTGTTCCGCTAATAAATTCCATCTGTTCTCATTCCAGGCACATCTGTTACTGCAACATAGTGACCAGCAAAGCACAGTGCCAGCTCGCCCGTGACTGATCGGTGACAGTGGACACATGCCTACGGCAGACCGAAACTGTGGAATGAACAATGATTAACCTGAGTACACCACCCACCCAAACTGGAACCAGAGACCCCCCCATAGACACACCTTCAACCCCGCTGGTCACCATTCGACAGCAACACCATGCAGTCGATATTAACGAGAATGGTGACGACACTGAAAATAATCCTCCCAGCACGGTGACCGAGGTCAGTTCTGACGTGTGCATACCTTTGCTGAAAAATGGGGAGGACGAGAGAGAAACTGACCAGCTGGACATTCGCAACGACGTCCTTTCATCTCAAACTTCAATTCAAATTCCGGATGCAGATGAAGATGCTGATCCAGGCACTCCCCTGCCTAAACCCGCGTCGTTTCCGTTGCTTCAGACAGACCGAGAAAGCGATGGTGTGTCAAGTCAAACCTTTCACACAAAAGACTTTGGTGTAACAGCAAAAGAAAAAGACTCAGATAACACAAACAGGAAGCAGGATAATTCAAACCCTCTGAAAAATCACCAGCTTCCAGACACAGAACATCCATCATGCGAATCTTCGAAGGAAGGACAGGAGGTGTGCTTTCTCTTTGGGCAAGGGAAACAACCAGACATGACAGGAAGAGACACACAGCTCGCGGCTGTCTCCCCTGTGTTCCGTGCCATGTTCGCTGATCGTTGGAGACGAAGGTCAGAGTGCGGTAACGGTGACTCGACGCACGAAGTGGAAATTCCCGATACTGTCGATGCGAACGCATTTTCTCAGATTCTAAGGTAGGATGGAATTTCCGTTTTGTGGCGTCATTTTTGTACTGACGTCATGTGTGGACGCGTGTCAGGTGCGGAAGGTTGGATGGATGTGGGTTTCGGGGATGAGTGGTGGGGGATGGGGGGGAGGGGTTATATGGAAAGACAGAAACGGACTTGCGGGGAGGAGGTGGTGCGACCATTCAAGATGCATGCATCCGTCATCGTATGTGGCAGGCAGCCGGTTTGCGCGTGTGTGCGAGTGTGTGCGTGCGTGTGTGTATGTGTGTTTTCATGCATGACTCAGCGCGCGCGCGCGTGCGAGTGTGTATGTGTGTGTGTGTGTATGTGCGTGCGTGCGTGCGTGCGCGCGCGTGTGTGTGTGTGTGTTGATCTCAACCGTTTGCATGTATGATTGTCAGGTGTGGAATGTGCCTCGAATGGCAACTGATGACCATGGATTGATCTTAAAGCATCGTGCAATGATTTTGTTCGTAAAAACAACAGAGCGGAGAGTCAGTCAGTCACAACTATACGTCAGGCAGGCCAGGTCAGATTCATCTGTCAGCTCACTAATAATTATCACACAGTTCCGGCTGAGCACCTGCGCTGTGTGTGTGTGTGTGTGTGTGTGTGTGTGTGTGTGAGAGAGAGAGAGAGAGAGAGAGTGTGTGTGTGTGTAATGAAAACTGATCAACATGACTTACTCTTGAAAATATTGCGCAACAGAGCAGAGAGTCTGTCGCCTGCAAGTGAGGCAGACAAAGTCGTCTCAGTCACACGGATCAAAAGTGTCAGCTCACTTATTATCACACAATTCGAGCACACCTGTGCTGTGTGTGTGTGTGTGTGTGTGTGTGTGTGTGCTTGTGCGCACGCGCGTGTGTGCGTGTGTGTGTGTGTGTGTGTGTGCGAGTGTATGTGTGCAAGTGTGTGCGCGTGCGTCAGTGCTTGCATGCATGCATTTGTTTATGTGTTTGTGAGACAAAGACAGAGACAGAAACAGAAGAAACAGAGGGAGATAGAGTGAGTTCAATGACAAGTGCACAAACACGTGTGACCACGCAGTTCTGAGGGTTGAGAGACTTTTTTTTTTTTTTTTTTTTTTCAGTTTCAGCAAAGTCACGTACGCTCCCTATAGGCCATCTATCTCTGTCAGTCTATCTGCCTGTTCAACTTCCACCGGCCCAACCCCAACCCCCTTTCTCTCTGATATATCCTTGAGTTCTGTTCTAAGTGCATTATACTATGTGGATGTAGATGGTGTATAACAGGGGATGGGATGGTCAGGTCTTACGTTTGAAGGATGGGTTGTATAGGGATCATTGTACATAGCTGCTTTTCTCTCCCCCCCCCCCACCCCCACCCCCCCCACCCCCATGGGGTATAACATCAACTACAATGGATCTGTTCACACGCCTTGGTACCTATTTGAAACTGAAACTGTGATTTTTTATATTTTTTACACCAGATGCTCACGAGACAAAGAAAAAAAACAACACGACTGAAATGTAAAAATTAAAGAAAATGTGATGCCAATCACTGTTTAATCCCTCTCTCTCTCTCTCTCTCTCTCTCTCTCTCTCTCTCTCTCTCTCTCTCTCTCTCTCTCTCTCTGTCTAACCAGATGCTCACGAGGCGAGGACACGGAGCTGACGGAGCAGAACGTGGAGCAGGCTCTGAGAGTGGCAGACATGTACCAGGTACTCCCGGTCGTGGATGCCTGCTTCCACTTCCTCCTCCACCGCCACCCCCGCCGCCACAGAAGTAAGCACCTGTGCGCCGTTCTGGAGATGGCCCACCACCTCAACTACACTCACCACTACGAGGAGTGCCTCAGCATCCTCAAACACAGCGCAGCAAGAGTGCTCAGAAACGGCCCGGCCCTGTCCGAGCTTTGCCGGGAATGCATGCACCGCTTGATCGCCTCCGACGATCTCACCACCGTTCCCGAGATTGTGATACATAACGCCGTGGTCACGTGGGCTCGCCGCGCATGCGCCAATTGTGGGGACCCTGCTCCTGGTTGGGAAACGCTGAGGGCGACGGCTGGGGACCTGGTCTATGATGTGCGTTACCTGGCCATGCCTCCCCGCACGCTGAAGAACTTGACGACGAACAGAAGTGGGCATCTCACTAAGACTCTTCTTCTTACGGAGGCGGAATTACGCGATCTCATGAACGGAGACATTGGTGGTCGCTTTCCGGACACGGTGCGAAGCCGAAGACAAAGCGACCAGCCATCCTTTTCCTGTGGTCGCCTTCAAAAGAAGATTGACTCTGCGTGCTCAGTTGTTTTCTTGATTGTGATGGGTATCTTGTTTCTGTTTGCCGTTCTCTACGTTCCTATCTTGTACTTTGTAGATTCCTTGTAGGTTGACCAGTGCATGATCTGCGTACTTTCGGCTCTTGAAGATGGGTTTTCGAACAAACAATTAAGCGCATTAACCCCAGGTTGACTCCTGCTGACGAGTGTATCCATCAGAAAGGGCCTGTTGGCTTAGTGAGGATTGAGGTGACGTGTCAGGATGGTCACCTTTTTTTTTTTTAATTATTATATGTGGATGTTATTTCCCCTTGTGATTGCATTGCTTTTGTTCGCCAACATCTGCTACACCACACATCTTGAAACCACACAAGAAGTAGTCTGTGTCTTGCACTTCAAGTTCGCATCACGCTGGTTTCATTTCACCGAGGGCTAGCAATCAAGGGGTTAAAACAAACAAAGCACACAGCCAGATATTTTGAACCGAAATCAAAACCAAGCCAAAGAAAACAAAGAACAGCACTCAAGGGGTTGAAACAGACAGATATTTGAACCACCAATATCAAAATCAAACCGTGTGTGTGTGTGTGTGTGTGTGTGTGTGTGTGTGTGTGTGCGCGCGCGCGCGCCATATAATGGTCATTCTGTCATTCAGACACATTCACTCTCATTCGCTGACCTCTCTCCCTCTCTCCCTCCCTCAGTGTGTGTGTGTGTGTGTAACATTAATTAGTGTATATGGGTTCCTGTGTACAGGTACGCGAGTTTAGGTGCATACTTATATAAATGTGTGCATATATACAGTGTGTGTGTGTGTGTGTGTGTGTGTGTGTGTGTTTGGGGGGGGGGGTTGTGTTTTTTTGTTTGTTTGTTTTTTGTTGTTGTTTTTTGTTGTTGTTTTTTGCAATTTCCTCATAACGTGAGTGTGTGTGTGTATATGGGAGATAAAATTTGCATATATTTATATTTTGCGATTTGTTTTTGTTGCAAAATATGGTGTACTTATTATACTGAGTTCACAACCCCTTCAAATGGGACTTTGGCCTCACTGAATAAAATTCTCATTCTCATTCTCTCTCTGTCTCCCCTCTCTCTCTCTCTCTTTCTTTCTTTCTTACGGTGATGAGAATGATGAGAGTCCTGCCATGAACATCCAATTTTACGTTTGTCGGAAAATGTGATCGGATATATAATTATCTGAAATAGCAGATATTTGTGTGAATTGATAATTGAGTGATGTTTTGAGGAATGTTTTGGATATAAAGAAAAGCCTCTGATTAAATGATGCTACGCGATTGAATAGGTTGTTCAATGATTCGCATGAGGAATGATGTGTAACTGATTCACAATTTGAAATGCGCCAACACAGAAAACAAGACAGCATTGTTGTATGAACTGAATCGCGCGAGATGCAGAGATGTTTTAGACTGAAAGACATGAACTGTTGGTAAGGAAAGATTTTTTTTTTTTTTTGTTGTTGTTGTTGTTGTAAATGAATCGAACAATTGCACTTGCAAACATACAATAAATACCACCCGTTGTTCTGTATTACTTTAGAAATACCTTTTTTTTTCCCTAGGAAAATATAAGTTCACTTATAAAAGTAATGGTTTGAATTATATAACATGTTCTGAATTGCATGACTGGCCTATGTGTGCATGTGTGCAGGAGAGGTTATGAAAAAAAAAAATCTGATCAGAAAGGCCTTTTTTTTTTTGTTCATCTATTTACAATAAACAATTCTTGATGTAAATGCCAGTGCGTGGTGTGCCCCGGAGTTGTATGAGATTGTTTCTTCTTCATCTCTTCTTCTTCATCATTTTATTATCATTATTATTATTATTATTATTATGATTATTATTATTATTATTATTATTATTATTATTATTATTATTAGCAGCAGTAGTAGTAGTTGTAGTAGTAGCAACAGCATCATGATCATCATTATCAGTCGTCATTGTTGGTGTTGTTGATGTTATTGTTGCTATTAATTGTTATTGTAGTTGAACGCACTGCTCTCCCTCCATCCTTACTCTGTGTGTGTGTGTGTGTGTGTGAGAGAGAGAGAGAGAGAGAGAGAGAGAGAGAGAGAGAGAGAGAGAGAGAGTGTGTGTGTGTGTGTGTGTGTGTGTGTGTCTGTCTGACCAGTCATCACACACACACACACACACACACACACACACACAGACCGCAGATGCAAGTTCTACAAAATTTTTAATCGTGTGTGCCACGCTTTTCCTGGGTGCAGCAGGTCACCTGCCAAATTTAACCTACATTTGTAAACACCGCGACGTCAGAGCCTCGCTTTCACTTCGATGACATCTTTTTCTAAAAATAACATTTCGGTTGCCACATGCCACAAAAATCGCGTGGTTCTGTGTCTGGCATCTGTATTCTAGCTTGGATCTCGGCACACGCGCAGCAGAAGCAGCAGCAGCAGCAGCAACCGATTTTCATGTGGCTCGACACAGTTTTGAAGGGTTTCCCAGTTTACCTTCGCTACAAAGCAAGATCGAGTCCAGGCGCCTGAGATATAGAAGTGGGAATTCAAACCAGGGTGGGATTGAGTGTTGACTACGTCAGAGAAACGAGGTCGCGTTGTGAAAACGGATGTTCTGGTTTCGTTTATAAATAAGGTTGTGTGTGTGTTTAGATGAGGGCCTAGCCTGAGTTAATTTCACTGGCTCGTTTCATTTTGCATCCTCGATCTTTTTGGAGAAAACAGGAGATTTCAACTGCAGCCCCTTAAGATTGGCTGTTCGTAAGAAGTTGTTTACATTATAAAGCTTTTATATATCACTGAAAGAGACTTCTCGACTGAGCAGCTCACTGCACTGCACGAAGTTCGTGATCTAGGGTGTCAGCAGAATTAGCTTTTTAACGGCAGGACGTTTTGAGTCAGTGTGTGTCCGTGAAATGGGAAGAACAAACAGTCGGAGGCGTAAAAGTACATCGAGCTGGTCAGGACTATATCAGGTAAGCAATAAGCGTTGTAAAAGTTCGGTTTATCATGCATGGATTGCTTGTTCGGGAAGCACACACACACACACACACACACACACACACACACACACACACACACACACACACACACACACACACACTGACATACCCTATCTATCTATCGATCTGTCTATCTATATAGATGATGGACTATGGTGTATTATGGACTGCTTGTATGAAAAGTAGCCTATTTGTCACACATTGTAATACTTCGGGGATCACTGAACTAGTGACACACTGAACTTGAAATAGTAACCGACATTTGAAATATCGTCGTCTGTGCCGTTGTCAGCAAACGTGCCTTTGAGAAATTGACGTGACTACAGATGGCACTGAGGGTTGATCATTTTCAGTAGCATGCTGTGAAATGTATATACGCGCGCACACATAACACGCGTCAGTGCGCCGCGCTCACGCGTGCACGCACACACATGCGCGCGCCGGAGAGCACACGCACGTACGCACACATCGGCACTGATACGCACACGTTCGCGCGTGTGCAAACAGAAAAGCAAGCTAGCGAGCGAGAGACAGACAGCCGGACAGACAGACAAAGACGGAGAGATCTGTTCTTTGGGGGCGTCAGTGGCCGCTGGGTCGTTTATCTGGCCAAGCGAATGACTCACGGTGTAATTATATCAGTTTCCAATGGAATGCCGCTTTGTGACCGTCGTGGCTTGCTGATCGATTTTGTAAAATGCTTTATTTCCTTATGTCACACGCCCGGTCTGCCGTGCGTTTCAGTGCATTGAATGTTGTATTTTTTATTTTATTTAATTTTTTTTTTCTCAAGGCCTGACAAAGCGCGTTGGGTTACGCTGCTGGTCAGGCATCTGCTTGGCAGATGTGGTGTAGCGTATATGGATTTGTCCGAACGCAGTGACGCCACCTTGAGCTACTGAAACTGAAACTGTATGTTGTAGTGTGTGGTGTTTTGTACTGCGGCCATGGTATCATGTTGTAGTTCTTGGTGTTGTGATGTTCTGTAGTATGATGTTTTATTGTGCTGTACTGGTAGTGTGCTGTGCCGGCTGTACTGTAATGCACTATAATGTAATGTACTGCACTCCTCTCTACTCTTTTGTTACGTACCGTTCTGAGGAGGAAGGTGGCAGAATGGTTAAGACGCTCAGCTGCCAATACAGAGAGTCCGTGAGGGTGTGGGTTCGATTCCCGCTCTCGCCCTTTCTCCTAAGTTTGACTGGAAAATCAAACTGAGCGTCTAGTCTTTCGGATGAGACGATAAACCGAGGTCCCGTGTGCAGCACGCACTTGGCGCACTGAAAAAGAACCCATGGCAACGAGAGTGTTGTCCTCTGGCGAAATTACGTAAAATGAAATCCCCTTTCATAGGTACACAAATATGTAAGCATGCACTCAAGGCCTGACTAAGCGCGTTGGGTTATGCTGCTGGTCAGGCATCTGCTCAACAGATGTGGTGTAGTGAAACATCTGTGATACAGTGTTTCGTATATTATTACTCTTTATCACATTTCTTTCCCAGGAACATCTCTGTCGCTGCAGTAGTTTTCCATTTCATGTCGGTGCTACTGACAATGTATAATGCTGTGCACACTGGATTTCGGTTGAATCGTCTATCCCGAAACACTACGACTTGACTCGGCCCCCCAAACCATCACTGACAAAACTATGTCCAGTGTCGGAGAAAAGCACAGGTATCTTTATGCCAGGAATCGAACCAGAACCCGGCCTCGATCGCTTCGTAGCAGGCCGCTAGGCCGCTTTTCCACATAATTATATTGAACACTTTTATAACCCCAGCGATCATGATCCTGCCCAACTGCAGTCCCTTATGATTTCATTTACCGTAAACATTGCAGAAATGAATAGATATAGAGATAGATAAATAAATAGATATCTAAAACTCCACCTGTAATCATAATCCACCCGACCCCTTGCACCTGCAGTCCCAAATAACTTTCGTTTACTGTAAACGTTGCAGAAATCAATCAATCAGTCAATTAATAAGGATGTAATTTTTTTTTTTCAAGTGTTCCACCAGCACTGCCGTCCCTTGCGCTTTTTTCAAGACATGATCAAAAATAATAAAGAAATAAAACAAAAACAGCAACAACAAAAAGTCCCAGCACTGATACACTATACAGCTAGCTATTACCTCCTTCCCTTTCACCTTTTCACAGGATATGACGGATGCTGTCATCCCGGTCGGACATGTGCCCTCGGACGGGGTGACCGACTGTCTGGACATCTCCCAGGCCACCAAGCAGCCTGTCCGAATCGTGCACACGTCGGACACACACCTGGAACATGACCGGTTGCGTAACAGCGCCGCCGCCGCCGGAAATCCGGAAGTCGTCCTTCCGGATGGGGAAATTCTCGTTCACACTGGGGACTTCAACCGATACAGAGCCAACTGCTGCGTTCGTTCTTTGCATCACGAAGACTTGCTACATGAGGTGAGAGGAGTGATCTGTCTCTCTCTCTTTCTCTCTCTCTCTCTCTCTCTCTCTCTCTCTCTCTCTCTCTCTGTGTGTCTACCTATCTCTTTTGATCTCTGTCTACCTGACTCTTTGTCATTGCTGATTGCTGTGCTTACTCCCCCCCCCCCCACCCCCCACCCCCCCACTCTCTCTCTCTCTCTGCCTCTATCTTTGCCCCTTTCTTTCCTGCATTTGCAGAGAATGACAGCATTCTCCTTTTTTTTTTCCCCTCCACTCTTGCAGATCAACTCATTCTTCGAGAGGTTCCCTCATCAGCTGAAAGTCTTCGTCGCTGGCAACCACGATTCTTGTCTGCAGGCTCTGAGCATGGAAGAGGTTCAACGCCATCTGCCCAGCTGCGTTTATCTTTGTGACTCGTCCACAGAGTACGAAGGCATCAAAATCTACGGGTCCCCTTACACAGCTTCCAGGTACGTGTGTGGTTTCAGTTCAGTTTCAGTTTCAGTTTCAGTAGCTCAAGGAGGCGTCACTGCGTTCGGACAAATCCATATACACTACACCACATCTGCCAAGCAGATGCCTGACCAGCAACGTAACCCAACGCGCTTAGTCAGGCCTTGAGAAAATAAAAAGGTGAATAAATAATAGATAAGCATACATAAATAAATAATAATTATAATATAAAAAAGTAGTAGCAGTTGTAGTAATAATAATAATAATGATAATAAATAAATAAATAAATAAGACAATGATGATAAATAAGCAAATAAATGTAAAACATGAAGACACACATTCACACATACACCCACACATGCATAACAGATATGCACCAAACATGCAGTTTCACAGATATGAAAGCACAGTCAAATACACATAAATGTACATGAGCCCCAACACACACACACACACACCACACATTACCCTGCACCTCCTCTACCCCCCTCCTCCACACACTCATTTCTAGGCTACGTATCGCATCTTCCACGGCACACACACACACACACACACACACACACAGATGAACACTTACTTGTACAAGCACACACACATACGCCCATATCCCCCACCCCCAACCCCACACACATATATATATATATACACACCCGCACGTTCCAATATCCACGTGTGTGGAAAGCATGTGGGTTGAACTGATTGATTGCGTTGGTTAGCTTGGTGCCCATGGTTGGGGTGCCGGGGTCAGGTGGATGAGTGAGTTAGTTCATCGTGCTCTGTACCTCCTCCTCCTCCTTCTTCTTTCCCCTCCTCTCTTCCCCACATCCTCTTTGCCTTCTCTACTTGCAGTCTACAACTAAAAATTGCGAGCCCTAAAATGAAATAATACTATTCCTCCTCTCCCTCTGTCACAAACAACACCGATGGCATCTTAGCTTTTCATGTCATGTGGGGGAGAGGGGCGGGGTGAGGGGGGGCAAGGGGGGATCATGCATTTAAGTATGTGTGTATTGTATTCCCCGGCTTTGATTTTAAGTACTGTTGATCATGTTTTTGTTTAATAAAAGCATGATGCGTCATGACCGTTACCTTACTATGTTTAGTACTTGTATAATTATGGTTATGATTATTGTATGTGAGATTTACTTCAGCTTAGCATTTTAAACGTTTTTTTTTTGTGTGTCTTTTATAATTATATATTCATATTGAATGACTGTGATTCTCATACTATTGTGTAGGTAACACTCCACAAATGAATGTCTCTATTGGAGATAGTATTCTATATTCTGTAGGTTCTTTTACGTTGTTTATGTAATATACACCACGAATGAACAAATATCTCTTATTGGAGATAACGAGGTATGTCCTGAACCCTGCAGGTTCCTCACCACTGCCACAGGCTTCACAGAGCCTTGGCGCCGCCTCAAGCGCCACTGGGCGGCCATCCCGGAGGACACGGACGTGCTGGTGACTCACATGCCCCCCTTGGGCATCCTCGACCTGGCCTCGGAGAAGCTACCCGTCAAGTGCCCGGCGCTCTTCCGCCTCAAGACGGCCTGCCTCCCGCCCGGCACGTGCAGAACGTGCGGCTTTGTGCACGCGGGGCGTGAGCACTGGGGCTGTCCCGTGCTGAGGGAGACGGTGCTCACTCGTGTCAAGTGAGTATGATTATGATTATAGGGGGTGGTATATATATAAGTACAATTCTAGGGGGTTGGTATATGAGTATAATTCTAGGGGTTGGGGTAGGAGAGGCGGGGGCTGGTGGAGGGGGGTTGGGGGGGGGGTATACGAGTACTGTATGATCATAGTAGGTGGTATATGAATGTGATTATAGGGGGTGGTATATGAATGTGATTATAGGAGGTGGTGTATGAGAATAATTCCAGGGGATGCCATACGAGTATAAGTATAGGGAGTGGTATATGTTTATTACCATAGGAGGTGATAGTGGGGGCCCCGGGTAGGCGAAGGAATGAGTAAGGGAGTGAAGGAATGGGATGGATAAACAAAAAGATGAAATATATGATAGTTTGAATGAATGAATCGATACTAAACAACAACAAAAACAACAACAACAAACAACAACAAAAAACAAAGAAAAGACAATCAAAGCGAACGAGTGAATTAATCACAAATATGCCCCTCCCCCCTCCCGAAAAATTAAAAAAAACAAAAACAAAACAAAACAAAACAAAACAAAACAAAAAACGATCGAAACAAAAACCCGAAAATATGTTCAGTTTCACTTTCCAGTCTGAATGTTAGCGCAAACTCAAAACTCATTCTGACATTTTCCAAACTATATCCAAAGAAAGGTACGTTGTGGTTCTGGAATAACACTCGTTAAACGATCTTCTTTCTTACCTGGCCTTCATACATTAAACATCTCTCACTATACACAGCGATGTATAAACGTTCGTTCGCTGCTGGATATAGAAAAGAGCGAGGCGGATAATGAGATTTAACCCTCTGACTGCTGTTGACGAACATCCCGTCTGTTAAGAGTTGTCATCTCCACTGATATATAAAACGGATATTACAGGTCAGGTTTTGAGTCTCTAATTCTGAATTTCTACTTATTCTTCAAGAGATGACAGTACTTTTGTTCAGCAGAATCAACAATTACGCCACTAACAAACACACAAAGTGAAATGATTGCTCTTCAAAATTCATGCCATGATGGCATCATGTCACGAAGATTCAGTCGTCAAGGGGTGAATGATACCAGAATTACGAAAGAAAAATTCTTTATTTTCTTCTCTTATTCTGAAACAAACACTGCTTCTATTTTCTAATTCGGTCTTCTCCAAGACAGACACAAGCAGTTGTGAAACGCCCAGGCAAATAACTTTTTCTTCTTTTTTTTCTGTCTTTTTATTCATTTATTTCTTTTTTACTTTTTGCTTACTGTGGTGTATTTTTAGAAATACAAACTGCACTGCAGGTGCTTTAGAAAATCAGTAGGAACACCTTTCTTTCCTCTTTACCATTCTGAATGTTGTCAATAAAGGTCGCGAGCTTTTATTGATGGACCTGTGCAGGGCATTCAGAGTGAAGCAGCGTCGGTCTGCTTTTGTCTACAAAGCTGCTTTCCTTTTTCTTTCCTCACCTTTATGATTACATATGAACATGGGGGAAATAAAGATAGTGAAATCCTGATTTATGTACTAAAATACTCATAAAAAAGAAAAAAAAAGAAAAGAAAGGGGATTGGGATTCTCTTAAACCCGTAACTTTTTTCTCTCCTGTATTGTCCTAACTTACTTTGAAGTATCAAGACTCAAAATGCATATATATGCATAATTGTTATCGTATATATTTGTGCTTTTCTCTTCTTCTTTTTTTTTTTCCTTAAGATTTTGAAACACGGTAACACACATCATACACTCGTTCTGGTCCTATTCTGTTCTATTCTATTCTTTATTATGTAACATACATCAGACGTGAATTTCTGTTACTGGTAATACTAAAGCATGCATTCTGTATTGCCGTCGTGTGTTAACAGGCCCAAGCTACATCTCTTTGGTCACGTGCACGAGAGTTACGGCACGCTACAACGTGACAACACTGTGTTCTCCAACGGAGCTTTTCTTCTCAAGCGAAAATACAACGTGTTCGATTATTACATGGAGGACTGCAACGGTGTTCAACAAGGATGAAGGGGCTAGGATGACGTGAGCGGAGCTGTACTAGACTCTACAGTGTCTTTCAGTACAAGATCAAGGAAGGGATCAAAAGGGAATTCTGGCTGAGTGAGAGGGACACTCACGATCACAGAATGTACACTGAGTTATTGCAATATACTCAACGGGGAACAGTGCCATCAACGTTAACACCTGAGATGAGCTTCAACAACGATTATTTAAAAAAAAACAAAAAACAAGCAACAACAACAACAAAAAACCGGCATCCTGTCACAAACTTTGGCGTTTTTTTGTGTGATGGGCTCTTTATGTTGTCCCAAGTCCAAAATGAGTCGTTTAAACATTGGAAGCATATATTGCGCACGCGCGTGCACGAGAGAGAGAGAGAGAGAGAGAGAGAGAGAGAGATGTTTGAAACATATTCATGATATATATATATATATATATATATATATATATATATATATATGCATACGTGAGAGAGAAAGAAAGAAAGAAAGAGAGAGATATGTTTACACATAAATCATTCATAATAATCATGTGCACTGTCTAGCATTGTATATTGATGCCTTTATGGATACAAGAGAGAGAGAGAGAGAAGAGAGAGAGAAGAAAATACCACCATGAGCTTTAGTGAGGACATCAAAATCCTAATTATGCACGTTATTCTGTTCAGATTGTCAGCCGACGACCCATTATCATCACAAAGAAACCATGACAGTAACGTGGGGGGTGGGGGTGGGAGGTTAGCATAAGCAGTGAAAGGAATACGAGTTCTTTCCTTTTCTTTTCTTTTTTTTTTAATACATTGCTGCCTCATCTTAATGAAGAAGTCTAAAGACGAGTAGAAATAGTTCAGCAGTTACCAAATGAAGCCAAGTACTGCCTCTTGAAAATGACACCGTGTGCAGTGAACTTGTCCAGTTTGGCCACAAAGTGACTGACCTCGGTTACTATTTT
Source organism: Babylonia areolata (assembly GCF_041734735.1). NCBI lineage: Eukaryota > Metazoa > Mollusca > Gastropoda > Neogastropoda > Buccinidae > Babylonia > Babylonia areolata. The sequence goes on along the minus strand of NC_134876.1, from coordinate 6,772,412 downwards.
GTTTCTGTGATCTATTTCTCTTCCCCCCCCCCCTCCTTTATTTCTTTCTTTCGTTTCTTCTTTCTTTGTTTTCTGCTTACCGCACTTTCTTTCCTTGTTGCATCATGATGCCTAAATTTCTTTCAAAATATGAAAAAGTACCATAAAATTATGCCTTTTGACCAATGAAAGCAACAACAACAAAATCCTTTAGACGACGTATGGAGTGCTTCACCCCCTATAAAAAGACACGTAAAGATTACAAAGCACTCCACATGTCGGTTAAGGTGCCAGCAATAGCGAAGGATGGGGTTGGTTGGGGAGGAGGGCGGGGCGACGGGGGGTGTGGGAGGGGGTAGGAGGAGTCAATGAGGAAAGTCTCGAGAGGTGAGGTGTCGGTGCCAAATTGGGTATACAAGTCCTCTTCTCATTGCTGTCAGGTTTCTTAAGTTCGGAGACGACTGACTGAAAACATTTAGCTCAGTGGCCGACCTCAGTAGCTCTGAGTGTGTGAGAGAGCCCTCATAATCGATGTTGATGTCTGTCAACATAGCCATAAAAGGATGATGATGGTGGTAATGATGACCGACGGATGAAAAAAGAACCCCCCCCACCCCCCACACACACACACACACACTCTCTCCCCCAAAAAACAACAACAACAAAAACAAAACAAAAAAACCACAAAAAAACACACAAAAAAAACCAACACACACACACACAGAGGAAAAAAGTACAATGTTTCCTTGTCGGCCATGTAACTCTCTCTCTCTCTCTCTCTCTCTCTCTTTTTTATTTATTTTTTTTTTTTTATACCATGCTCGGAAATGTCACAAGTGATAGACATTTCTTTCGATCTCTTTTCTCTTTCTTGCCTAACCTCTGCTACCTTTCCCCTTCCCCGGCTTCGCCATCATACATTCCACTGACTCGTCGTTATCTTCTTAAATCTTTTCCCAACTTTTGTTTTCCCGTCGATCTCCCTCATGGCATCCCCCCCCCCCCCCCCCAGCCCCCACTCCTTTACTCCTTATCCAATGGCGGGGAATGGGGTGAGGAGACAGACAGAGTCAAAAGAAAGGTGTGTACGTATAAATAAAATATTTTCTTCTTCTTCTTCTTCTTCTTCTTCTTCTTCTTCTTTCTTCTGTCTTCTTCTTCTTTCTTCTTCTTCTTCTTCTTTCTTCTTTCTTCTTCTTTCTTCTTCTTCTTCTTCTTCTTCTTCTTCTTCTTCTTCTTCTTCTTCTTCTTCTTCTTCTTCTTCTTCTCAATATTATTGCTTTAGTATATACATTTACACCTTCGTTCATTCAGTTATTTATCTGTGTCTTCACCTTCTACATCGGAGCATGTTGATTAACACGGCTGAGTTTCTTATTTCCTACGCACTCTCCGTCTGCCAGTCTGCCTGTCTGTCTGTCTGTTTCGTCGAATGTCTTCAAGTTCCAGATATTCAGCCAACCTCATCGACCAAGCCTTATGTTTTGTTCCCTTCCCTGGCATCGCCCCCCTCCCCCCTCCCCACCTCCGAACCCCTTTCCTCTACACCTCTTCCCCCTGTCCACTAAGACAACAATGCAGCCATCGACCGTAAGCTTCCGTCTAGCAGATTCCTGGCAGTTGTTGTGTCCAGGAACAGGATGAAAGTCTGCCGGTGGTGGTGCCAGAAAAAACGATAGAGACCGATCAATACATGACTGTGCTGGATTTTGATAGCGAGTGCGTTGAAGCGTGCACGAATGCGTGTGAGTGAAGTGGAGAACTACACTGGTTTGTACAAACGGCCTCAGGGATTCGGATTTC
>NC_134876.1:6748130-6765630 GCF_041734735.1 Babylonia areolata | reverse complement strand
GGACTCATAAGTGAAAGCTGGGTGCCGGTGGGGACCAACAGAGGACGAACCACTCCCGGAAGAGCGTAACTATAGTGATGGTGAATGACAACATGTGTTGGCGCTGTCAGATTGGCAGTACACTTGGGTCCACATATCGACGAAGAATGAAAGTCCTTGGATATAATCAGTCTGGCTCTTATTCGTTCTATCTGTCTCTATCTGGCTGTCTATTTTTGGGGTGTTTTTTTTTCTTCTTAAAAACAACAACTACAACAACAACAAAAAACTTGTCTGTCTGTATCTGCGTGTCTTTCAGTGTGTGTGTGTGTGTGTGTGTGTGTGTGTGTGCTGTGACGTTTCATACACATAACCCCAGGTACGAAACCCTCAGAAAGTCAACATCATTATGATCGTCAGACATGCAGTCATCAGCCAACACCTCTTCATTCTATTTTGCTGTCTGCACGGCAAGCTGATGACATCTTCGTCAACTGATCAGTGACGCTGCTAAGGTTACACCCGTCAGTCCAAAGCTGCAGGCGTGTGTGTGTGTGTGTGTGTGTGTGTGTGTGTGTGCGCGCGCGCGTCTGTGTGTGGACAACTGATTTATTCATGCCCCCATCCATCTCCCCCTTTTTTTTCTTTCCCTGCTCTTCTCCCCTTCCACTTTCTCCTTCCTTCCAACACAGCAATATCATTTTTATAATTTGATGTCTGTGTGCTTTGTGCATGTGTTGTGCGTGTGCGTGTGCGTGCGTGTGTGTGTGTGTGTGTGTGTGTGTGTGTGTTTATGTTCTTTTTTCCTGTGTGTCATGTTTATGACACTGTTTCATATTGTGTTGTGTAGACGCTGTTCAGGGGAGTGGTGGGTGTAGGGACTGGATGTAAGAAAGCACACAAGTGGTCATCTGTTATCAGATATAAAATAAAGACTTTTGTCTCCTCTCCTTCTCTCTCATGTGTGCACGCTCAAACACACACACACACACACACACACACACACACACACATGCACACTCGCACAGAGAGGGAGACAGAGACAGACAGAGAGAGAGAGAGAGAGAGAGAGAGAGAGAGAGAGAGAGAAGACAAGACAATGGTTTATTTCTTAGGCCTCCGGCCCATAGCAAAGGAGTGGGCCACTAACAAAAATATTACATAATGAATCAAATAGTGTGAACAATATATCAATGCGCATGTGACTTGCAAGCTCTCTCTCTCTCTCTCTCTCTCTCATTATCCCTCTCTCTCCTCTCCCCTCCCTCAAACACATGCACGCGCGCATATACAGAGAGAGAGAGAGAGAGAGAGAGAGAACACATGCCTACATGCAACTTCAAATTACCAATCATCATAATGTTGGTTTTTGAAGATTATTTTATTCTGAGAGCCAGTTGAACACTTCCTTGATGACACACAATCAACTGCTGACTCACATAAAGAATCTGTCACCTGAAAAGGGATCCTTACTTAATTAATCAGATTTGACACTTTTCCTGTCCAAGTTATCCGCATGCAATAAATAAGAGTGCTGACATTCGTTAGCACAAATTGATTAGCACAAATGGTTGGTGAGTATTTACTGTTGTCTGCAATTCAGAAAGCTAACATTTAAATCTTTAAAATCTAGTCTTAAAGCGTATTTGTTCAAACACTAATTTATGGATCCTTCTCTCCCCCCCCCCTCCCATAACCCCTCTCAGGGTGTGTGTGTGTGTGTGTGTGTGTGAATATGTTGAGGGAGAATGCGAGTGAGGGTGGGTATGTGAGTGAAACAGATTCAGAGACAGAGGGAGAGAGAGACGGAGAGGAAAAGAGGGTGACAAAGAGAGGGACTGAGGGAGAGATAAAGAGGAGAGATAGATTGGCAGAGAGAGAGAGAGAGAGAGACAGAAACAGAGACAGAGAAACAGACAGACAGACAGACACAGGGACAAATACAGGCAATTAGACAAAAAATTAATTAAAAGCATCACACACAGTTTGAAAACATATCTTTTTTTAATTCCTGTTTTCTTTTTTGTTGTTTTTTTTCACCAAGGCACATTTATTGCCATAATTATGCGATATGTGGCAGGAACGCAAGTTATGAAGCATTATATCACAATCACAAAAAACTCAAAGGAAGAATGAAGAATAGAAGAACCAAACCAGGACCAGCACAAAACTGTCAAACAAAACTGGTACCACACCAAGTGACTAGCCTATGTAAAAAAACAAACAAATCATAAAAAAACAAACAAATAAATAAATAAATAAACAAAATAAAAACTCACTGAACATCAAAATAATGAAATACCGGTTGTTGTAGTAAAACAATCAACATGAAAACAGTATAATAATGATACTGACATATTCAAACACATTTTGCGCAAAATAATCAATATCACTGTTGATCACCGTTAACGTGATCGACTGAAGACTGCAAGGAAAATCATCAACTTATCACAGATTGTACAAACAATAGAGAACTGATATCACTTCAAGTCACACCAAACTGCAGGCTGAAATTCATCCAAAAAACAAACAACAGTAACTAGCATGCATCAATCTGTGGAGGAATAAAGAAGTGGTTTCACAACAAAGTTAAGGACCACTTGGGAACATGTGGTTTTTGAAATGATGCTGAAATTCTGACAGACAAAAGTGAATGCAGTCAATGTAATGACCACCTCTCATAACCAGATGTGCTCTCTTGCATTTGCACTTCCATTACTTACAATAAGATATATATATATAAAAAAAAAACCACCCCAAAAAACATAGCTATAAATTATGAACCACTTAGTGCTTATTGTTTTGGCTGAAACATTTTTTTGAATGCATTTTTCAAGCTGTTCAGGAAGCTCCTGTACCTGAAATAGCCATTAGTGTTTTCCAAATTCACCTTCCATAATTCATATCACCTTTTGATTTTTTTTATTTTATTTTTTTTAACATTTCATGAAATATATACCTGCTTTTATTTTACTTAATTTTTTTTTTTTTAATGAAGTGGCCCATATCTATTTGTAGAAGTCTGCATAAAGAAGTTCACCCACGAAAAATACATCAAGAATGAATAAACACACCAACCAATCAACTGATGAAATTAAAAAAAAAAAAAAAAAAAAAAGGAATGAAAAAGGAGTAACAAAATCACGCCTCCAGTTCAGTACAGCAAACAAAAGTAAGTGCCACACAGGATTCAGTTAAGTATCATAACAATAAGGAAGATAGTAGTGTAACATACATTTCAAAACCACAAATGTATTCAGGAAAATAGCTATCAACATCAATATCACAAGCAAGTTGTCTAAAGCGAAACTAGATTGGACTGGATCAATTTTTTGTCGGAACATGTGTCTTTTTTGCCATAATGTAGTGCAATCTTTTTATTCTTTGTTCTTTCTCAGTCTGCAAGTGTTTTGGTTTATAAAATCAACATGGCTTTTTCAACATAATTTTGCCACGGATATCTCTTTCATAGCCATGGGTTCTTTATTGTATGCATTTAGTGCACGCTGCACATGGAACCACTGTTAATCTACTCACCTGAAAGACTGTCTTGCATCAAGACCTGAGACCTCAAACATTAGTGAGAGGGAATATGAGTAAAAATCTGGGACAGTGTGAAATCTGAACCTGATTCCACCTTTTTCGGGGGAGGAATTGGGGGTGGAGGGTGGAGGGGTTGGGGGAGGGGTGATAGGGGGGAGGGGGTTGCTGTTGTTTGGTTGTTTGACTGATTTGTGTGTGTGCGTGTGAGTCTGTATGTGTGTGTGTGTGTGTGTGTGTGTGTGTGTGTTGTGTGTGTGTAACTGACTGTAAGTGCCGCTAAAATCAGTGTATGTGCAGGACTGGAACGTGGACGTAACCTTCTGGGGTTTTTTTGTTGTTGGTTGGTTGGTTGGCTGATTGTTTTAAAGTGAATGTATGTGCTGTTTCTAGGTCATGTCACATCATCAATCCATGTACTTTACCTACAGCTTACCTCACTACAATAATAGGGGATGAAACCCCACTGAAAGCAGACCTGTAACCAAAAATAAAAAATTCCAATCTCAAGAATATTTCATTCTGCACGTCATTCCCACTAAAATCACTGATTTACCAACCAGGTTTTGCTAAAATGGATACAATCATTATAGAATTAAGATTTTTTTGCTGAATACCCATTATCATTATTAAAAAGAAAACCCAAACGTGTTTGTTTTCTTTAATTGAAGCAAATTGAGATGTGACCATGACATCAATTTTCTTTTTTAAGAAAATGTTGTCTCAGATACAGTGCGGAAGAGTGAGACAGAGAGACAGATGGAATGAGGCAGAGGACCAGAAGAAACAAACAAGTACAACTGATAACAAACTTATTAGGGTAGGTATGCCTAATAGTGAATGATCCAATCGAAACGAACATCTCAACGCGTGTGCTGTAAAGATGAACATGTCGTATGATAGTCAAATGTAGTTCTTTTGTTTTTTTAATGCTTTTTCCAACTGGTTGCACCAGGAAAAGTTCGTCCGCTGATTCATTTCAACGTTTTGTCGATGTTTGAAATGGCAAGGGTGCCTGAGGATAAATGTGAACGGGCAAGTCTAATTGCGAATGATGGTTTTGGGTACATGTAGACAATTAAAACAGAAGCAGGACTTTAACTCATTAGACATAACATATTACTGGAACATCGCACCAGACTGTTGTATTGTTGGTTTTGATCACACATGCACACAGACAGACATTTAAGCACACATCCTCTACACCACAAATAAATACAACCTTTTAAGAGTGCTTAGTAACTGTGCAGCATCGTTCACAAATAGACTCATGTCAAAATATCCTATGGTCTAATTGCAAACGACACTATTTTGCGGATTCCTGTCAAAACTAACGTTCTGATCTGTTACTAATATGTTTTCTTGAATTCAACCAAAACTGGTAAAGCGCATTCAATAAATCTGATCAAATCAACTATTTCAAACTATGTCAAAGTTTAAGTCCTACAACTTGCTTCTCTTGATTTTTGGATTTTGAGAGCACGTTTGTAATCTTGGTCGGCAGTGGTGCGCGAAGAGTAAAAAGAGCGTGGAAACAGCCAGAAATAGCTGATGTTTGACTGGTTCTTGGAATGGATATTCATTAAGGTATTAGAAAAAGGTCAAAGCAGACGCTAAATTGTGAAATGCAACCATTAAGAACGCTTCGGAGTGGGGTGATATACTAATCGTTTGCAATTACACGCGGTTTGCAATTACCGATACCTACCCTATATCACTGACCAATGAACAACTGCACAGTTTAGATAAAACAGACAAGTACAATTGATAACAAACTTATTATATCACTGACCAATGAACACCTGCACATTTTTGAGACAGTAATAAAAGACTTGGTTCCAATAAACAAGCACATCTCTTGGTACATTATACTGCATGTTATGACATTTTGTGACCGTGCTGACCCTAAAACATACATTTTTATTTTTAGTTAATAGAGCAATGAAAAGATAAAATCAAAAGAATCACGGTGATTATCATTGCCAAACAAGACTTGAAGGCCACCACACGGCTGAAAGCGCAAGAACAACATGCAGTGTCAAAGACTGCTCAACAAGAAATCACATTAGACACAATATCACAAACAATAATATCTCAATATGTCTTTCTATTTTTTCAACAGTAACAAAAAGCACACACACACACACACACACACACACACACCAAAGATATATTACTACTACTACTACTAAGATGAAGAAGAAGAAGTAGAAGAGGATGAAGTAGATGAAGAAGCAGAAGAAGAAGAAGAAGAAGAAGAAGAAGAAGAAGAAGAAGAAGAAGAAGAAGAAGAAGAAAATTAACAAACAATAATCACCATTAGACAAAAAGCAACAATACATCTATTGAACAAACAAAACAAAACAAAATAATTGCAGTAAAAGTTGTGGTTTAAAAGATACAAACTCTGTTTCTACAGCAATTCTAACATACAAAGTGGTGTATTTCATTTCTTTCTATCTCAACTTCTAATGTCCAGGCTAAAGACGATCAAAGTAATAGTCACAAGAGCATGCGGCAAACTTGTATTGTACTGTATTAACCTTGTTGTCGCAACACATTTCTCTGTGAAATTCTGGCTGCTCTCCCCATGGACAGCATGTCTCTACACTCAGAGTGCCACCCATTTTTTTTGTATTTTTTTCTGCCTGCAATTTTCTTCTCTTTTTTTTTCTCCTATCAGAGTGGATTTTCCTACAGAATTCTGCCAAGGACAACCCTTTTGTTGCCATGGGTTCTTTAACATGTACTGAGTGCATGCCGCACACGGGACCTTGGTTTATTTTCTCATCCGATTGACGATTTTTTTTTTTTTTTTCAACTCAGTTTATTGGTTCATCTGAATGACTAGCACCCGGATCACCACGGAGGGTCTAATAGAGGGGAAGCAAATCTCTTGGTCCGTATATGGGATTGGAACCTGTGGACATTTGCTTACCAATCAGTTTCAGTAGCTCAAGGAGGCATCACTGCGTTCGGACAAATCCATATACGCTACACCACATCTGCCAAGCAGATGCCTGACCAGCAGCGTAACCCAACGCGCTTAGTCAGGCCTTGAGGGGAAAAAAAAAAAGAAAAAAAAAGAAAAAAAGATGAATAAATAATAGATAAGCTTACACAAATAAATAAATAAATAAATAATAACTATAATGTAAAAAAAAAAAAGTGAATAAATAATAGATAAGCTTACACAAATAAATAAATAATAACTATAATGTAAAACAACAACAACAACAAAAAAAAACAAAAACAAAAACAATCAGGCACATTACCACTGGGATACTGCTCCAAATTGTCTGCGGATGCCTCTATTTCTGGACACCGATAAGAGAAAGTAGGCTGATAGTTTACCTATGTATGTGTGTACACATATGTATGGTAGTGTCTCTCAACTATCACCATGAGAACGAACAGCAGAGGAGGCAACTGCTGTCCAGACTATCCAGACTAAAATTCTGTTTGTTGTGGAGAGCACCTTGCTCAGGTTATATATATCCCCCACTCTCTTGTCCAATAGGGCTGTAGGACAATCAGTGTTGGGATGGCCACTTCTTCTTCTTCTGCGTTCACTCGTATGCACACGAGTGGGCTTTTACGTGTATGACCGTTTTTACCCCGCCATGTAGGCAGCCATACTCCGTTTTCGCGGGTGTGCATGCTGGGTATGTTCTTGTTTCCATAACCCACCGAACGCTGACATAGATTATAGGATCTTTAACATGCGTATTTGATCTTCTGCTTGTATATACATACGGAGGGGGTTCAGGCACTAGCAGGTCTGCACTTATGTTGACCTGGGAGATCGTAAAAATCTCCACCCTTTACCCACCAGGTGCCGACACCGTGATTCGAACCCGGGACCCTCAGACTGACAGTCCAACGATTTAACCACTCGGCTATTGCGCCCGTCGGGATGGCCACAAAAGGCCAGCTAGCCAGCCCCCAAAGGCTGCAGCATGGACAGCCAGTGCAATCTTGTCCCCCCCCCCCCCCCCCTCCCCCTCCACCCACTAGTTTGCAAGTCACAGTCCTTCAAAGAAGCCTAAGCTGTAAATGAATTCCCCCTGCAGTGGAGAGACCACTGATCTTACGGCTCTCACTTTGCCTGTTGGCCTAGAACAAGTTTACGTCAATCTTTTACATAAAGTGAGCGATGAGCTCAACATACTGTAAAGATTGGCTTTGTCGGACTTGTTGGCTTATTGTCTCAACAATCACAGACACACATGAAAGAACATAAGCAAGTGTTAGACATACTCACTTGTACACAATACACAGAAAAAAAAAAAAAAAAAACGTATGCAGAAACAGCACACAATATTTATGTGTTTTGCTTAATTTTGTCTTCTTTTTGTGGAATTTAACCATGCAGCAACTGTTAATATTAACATGGAATAGCTTATCAATTAAGAAAAAAAGGATATTTCTGCATAATTTTATATGAATACACCAGGTAATCAAACAAATAGGCACAACAACACACATATATTTGTATTTCATACTATGTGTGAGAAATTCCACACATACATATAAGCATTGGCTGCTTACTTTATAATTGTACCAGTGATAAAAAAAAAAAAACCACACCCTAAAACAAAAAACAAACATAAAACATCTCTTTAAACAACCTGCTGTGAAACACTTCACTACCTTGAGCAAAATATGGGACCATACTACTAAGGTAACAACACTAACTCAACAATAATTAAAAAAAAAAAAAAAAAAAAAAAAAGGAGAAGAAGAAACCCAGATATATAAACAATGAAATACAGATAAATATTCATGGAAATACTTAGACTTCTTCACCTTTTAATCACAGTTTGTAAAATGACTTAATAATGGTGTTTTCTGCATCTTTCCTTAACATTTATGGCACAAAAACAGGTGACAATCTGTCATGTATGGAAAACAACATGAATATTATATGCTGTTAAAAGAGAGAGAGATAACAGTAATGGTTATCATTATGGTAAGTGGGTCACACTGAAGGAGGATAAATAGAAATAACATATGACACGATAAATCCATAACACAAATCAAACAAAAAATAATTAACATAACTAATCAACAACATTCACAAGATAACATTTTGTACTCTCTTTCAGTGCCTCATGAATATTTTTGGCAAAGTCACGCAGAGTAGACTCATGTCTTGATGACATGAGCGAATCAAACCTGAAATTAGATGGATCTTTATGATATTTTTGTTTCATTGGTTTTTGTCTGATGTCGTTCAAGGCAGGGAACATAACACAAATATAACTTATCTTCCTTACCCATGTTACATAAATGATATGTATACACATGTTCAAATCAAATTACTGTGCCTGAAACAATGACTAGCAACATCAGAAACACCACATCTTAACTGTCAATGCACATTTTATATATCTGTTCAATACCAACTCAATGTATGGTTCAATGATAAGTGATGTTTTGAAAAGTCTAAACTGTGCAAGTCTTTCACTAGTTTGCATGTGATCATGCCAGTCTTGCCACTAACAATTAATAATTTATTGCTAAAAGCACTTCAAAAATCCTGCAATATCTTCCATCCTCTGATTATCTCACACAGATGCAAAACCATAAGAATTTAAACACTGACAAACACTCAATGCCCACATCTTCTTGCCATAACTATCACTATTATCTAAAAAAAAGAAACAACCCAAAAAACCATTTTATATACTTTCAAAGGAAATATATTTTCATCCATTTGAGTTAATTTCAGCCAATATTTGATATATTCAATATACACGTTTATCAGATATCTCCCCAGCTCACTATATACAAGATCATTTGGAGTTTGATAGCTTGATTTTCTACATTCAGAAACTCTTTAAAAACAAATGAATGTATTTTTTCTGTTGCTACACTATTTTCCAGTGCCCAGATTTCTGCTCCATACTGCAGTGAGTAATGGCTGAACTTGAGAACTAAATAACCTAACAAATATACTAAACGAGCAATAGCCTGGTTTATAAAATATAAATTATTACAACTGCTTTCTTTGCTTTATTAGCTATATCTTCAATGTTGCACACACACACACACACACACACACACACACACACACACACACACACACACACAGAAGGACATAGAGAGACAGAGAGATTACATTTGCTTTTCTCTCAGCAATGCAGGGGAGACAACTAAAACTTTATGCACCAAAAAAAAACCCAAACCTTGCTTCACAAAATCCAGTCATGCATTATGACTCATTCTAGTTCTTGTTGCTTACAGTCCAGTCGACCGCACAGGGCCATATCAAGACTGTCAAACCATACAAATGCTCAACCTCATCAACACAAAACTGTCACATCTACAAAAAAAAACAAAACACCCAGACAAACCCACAAAACACAGTTCATGACAGTATCCCAACCATTTAGTTCCTTACGATAAATAAGACTAGGCCATGCTGAGGATGCCTGCCATTCTGCATAATCTATCATCCCCAGATTACAAAAAAATGGTTAAAAAGGAAAAAAACAATACTTCAAAGCTAAACAAAAGATACATAAAAAGGCCATATAGGCAAATAACACTGCAGAATGGGCAGCCAGAGAAAAAAAACCCCAGTACAGATAGTACATCATAGACTGCGGAAAAGAGAAAAAAGTGTCAAGGCTTGCTTGAAAAAAAGAAAGGAGAAAGGGGGTGTGGACTGGAAAGGCAGAAAAAGGAGGCAACAGTGAAGGAAGAGAAAAGGCAGAAACAGAGAGAGTGATAGAAAAGAGGAAATTTCCAGCACAGAATTTCCAGAAGGTGGGGATGCTACTTATACTGAAAGATCCCCCGGCATCCCCAGGGGGGGACCATTATGACTCACAGAAATTTTCTTTCAGTGTGTATGTGCACATATGTGTTTGTGCATGCATGTATGTGTGTGTGTGTGCTTATGTGAATATATGTATGCATGCATGAACATGTATAATATGTCAATTTGTATTTGGCTTGCTTTGTAATTGTAACTTCTTAACCTTATCAAGTATCAATAACAAAATATTTAAATATCAAACATCTTCAGTCCTTGTTTTGTTCTGTTTTCAACAATCGACACATCAAACTACTTAGTACTGTGTTGTGCTTTATTCTGCATCTCTGTTTTTAAGAAATAAAAGGCTTCAGTTTATGGCACTGCACTAAGTTCCATCACACTAACCAGACAACAGAAAATAGTAAAGACAACAAGAACAACAACAACAGCAATAATAATAATAATAACAGTAATCATAATAATAATCATAATCATAATAACAACAGTAAAATGAGTAATAAAAGAAAAAAAATAAGAATACAAGGAAGAGGATGAACACACACACACACACACACAAAAGAAGAAAAAAGAAAGGGAAAACAAGTCTCAACAGAAAACAAAAAGGAAAAAATCAAATAATAACATACACCAGAATGAAGACCAGTAATAACTGATTTAGCAAGAAATTGAGGTCCAGGCACAACCACTGTTTCTATGTGCAATGTGACCTTGAACAACATGCTGCAGACAATATATATATGAGAGCTGGAAAAGCAGAAAACAGGAATGCTCAAAAAGAAAGCACTGTAAAATGCCTTATAAAAGCCCAGTACCATCTAGTAAACACCCACCGCATTTTGCATTAAAACTGTGCACTGGGTAAAATATTTTGTAAATGCCCCCCCCCACCCCCACCAAATCCACCCACACACTTCCAGGAAGAAAAAAAAAAAAAGAAGAAAAAAATCAGAAGATGACTTTTGTTCTTTCTTTGCGATCTTGTTATTTCACAAAATAGTGCAGATATAAATCTTGAACGCCTGCATCAGATGTCATTGTCAATGCGTCACTGAAAAAAAAAGCCAAGTGCAATAATGATGTCACCTCAGAAAGCACTGTCCTGTTTCAGTAGTTAGCACATTGTTTTAAAACTATTTGCAGACATTGTTTTAAAACTATTTGCAGAGAATGGTAGGCCTGCCCCTGGACATTCGGTTATACGAGTCAGTACCAGCTGAATCTAAGCTTTCAGCATTGGATTATCCTGACTGACATCACAAGTTTAACAAGACACTTCTCAAACATAAGAGTAAATACCCAGCCAGTACATCACAATCAAAACAGGATTGGGACTGGGGGGGATCCCACAAAGGATGAAGCACCAAGTAAACATCCATCCATCCCCACCCTCAGGGTGTGAAAGTTGTTCAAAAAAAGGGATGGGTACATACGAGGCAGTTTACAGTATTTCTCAAAACAAAAGAGCAAGTGCTTTAACTGGGAAAACCTAAGCAGCCAAGGACCAATAACAGTTCAGAAAAACAACAACAAACAAACAAACAACAAAAAAACCCACACCAAAACACCTGATTTGATTTCAGATACAGGGCAAAGGGCTTGGGCCAAAATGAACTAAAGCATACCTTTTTCTTTTGAATAATAGTATTATTTTCTTTCCTCCTGTCAAAAATTATGATTGTGCACATGTAAAATGGGTACATCAAATATCAAGCTTCCTTGTAAGCTGCCTCCTGCCAACTTTTCAGACAAACACTGTACCCTGAATCTCCATGTCAATCACAAGCAATGCTTATGTAACAATTTAACTGTCCAAATATGTGGTTTTCTTTTACAAAAATGCTACAACTGTTCATCAGGCAAGAACAAGTTTTCATGCAAGTACAAAAAACTGTTCAACATGGTATTATAAAGTACCTATAAAGTATTGCTTTACAACAATGAATAAAAAATAAATAAACCTCTTGTATTGAAGGTTTCAATGTCTGATTGTCAAAACAGCACTTTGAAATCCAAGCAGCTGGTGTTAAATCATCATATATTGTATCAATGCATGCTCAGATATGGTTTGGGCACATCACTGAAATATTTTTCTTTGTATGTCTTAAAGTTTGGGAAAATAAACTTATGTGTATAATTTCTTAAACCTATAATCCATATATTCTCTGCACTTCCTTTTCCTTTTTCCTTATTTTTCGTTGTTGTTGAGATTCAAACCTTACACTAGTACTCAAGCTGCAAGTCATTCACTAAGAATAAAACTTTTCACTGGTAATTTCAGTCATTTACTCAGATCCTCAAACAACAGGAAAGCGATGAGTGGCCTGGGAAGCTGCAGGGAAAGGATTCTGCGCCTCCCTTCCTGCCCACGCCCGACATGAGTCTGCACCGTGTGAAGGCACTTGAGTCGCAGGGAGGTGGGGTTGCAGGCAATGTCAGAAATGAAGCTCAGCACCTCCTTGCCTTTGGCAGTGTCCTCCAGCTCTGACTGGAGGTCCTCGCATTGGTGGATCTGGTGCAGCTCTGACTGGGAGCAGCTGCCGGAGCGGTGGAGGATGCGGGCAATGTCCAACCGCTTGTCCAGAAGAGCTTTGTACAGTGGGGTCACCACCACTGTGCGTCTGTGGAAGAGGGAGGGGCCCTGGTACTGGGGGCACGCTCCCGCCTGAATCAGCCTGCTGACGATGCCCGCATTACCGCTGGCCACGGCAAATGTCAGCGCCCTCTGTCCCAGCTTATCAGCGACATCTGGGTCAGCTCCTCCATCGAGGAGTACCTGGCAGAGCTGCTCAAACTTCTTTTGGCAGGCGATGTGAATCGGCACCATCCCGCTCTTGCTGGAGATGTTGGCATCGGCACCATTGTCTAGCAAGAACTTAGCGATCTCTGGCTGGTTTTCATAGGCGGCAAATATGAGTGGTGTTTCTCCATGGCGGTTCTGCGTGTTGACGTCGGCGCCGGCCTCCACCAGGTCCTGCACACACATGAAGTGGCCGGACTTGGTGGCACAGCCCAGGGCGGAGTCTCCACTCTCGTTCTTCATGTTGATGACCTGCCGACCCTCTTTTGCCAGCAGGCTGGCCACCTCTGGCGACCGGTGAGCGGCCAGCATGAGTGCTGTGTCCCCGTACATCTCCTGGATCATGATGTCGGCACCCGCCTTCAGCAGGAGGCGGCAGATCTGCACGTTGCCCACCCAGGCGGCCATATGGAGAGCGGTGCGATGCCGGTCACTGACCCTGTTCACCCCACAGCCGGCCTTCAAGAGGAGCTTGACCACCTCCATGTGGTTGTTGCAGGCAGCCAGCATGAGAGGTGTGTCTCCATCCATGTCCTCGGCATCACAATCAGCGTTCCAGTCCAGCAAGAGAGAGACGCAACCCGTGTTGCCATTGATGGCAGCACGGATGAGGGCGTTGTTGACTTCCTCCGACGTGTAGACCCCATAGGCCCCTGTCAGCACCATCAGTAGCAGGTCCTGGTTGTTCCGATTGGCTGAGTCCACCAACAGGCTTTCCCTGTTTAAATGTACCAATTCATAAGTCAGTCAATTTTAATCAATTTGATATGAAAACTTATACAGCATCTATGCTTTGTCAGAGAGCAAGCTCTAAGTGCTTTACAAACACAGTCATTTGCACAACAGGCTGCCTACCCTCTAGTACCTGGGTAGAGACTGAGCACTCATCATTCATTTCCTGTATCATTCAATCAGGTTTTCAGTCACGTGCACACACACACTCACACAGACATTTAACATTTTACATGTATGACAGTTTTGTTTATTTATCCAGCCATGTAGACAGCCATACTCTGGTTTTTTAGGGGGGAGGTGCATGCTGTTTATGTTCTCATTTCCATTACCAACCTAACACTGACATAGACTACAGGATGTTTAACATGCATATTTGATCTTCTGCATGCATATAGTGATATACACACTAAGATTTAAAAAAAAATCTCCACCCCTAACCCACCAGGTGCGAGGGGGATCAAACTCAGGGAAACGCATGCAAAAATGCAGTGCTCTAACCGTCTGACCATCACACCCACTAAACTTTGTGCCCAATTAATAATAATAATAATATCATTAGTTAGATATTGGGTTGGGTTTTTTGTTTGTTTGTTTTCTTAAGTCAGTGTCTTTATATATGCTACATACTACATCAGTCATTCAAACCAACAGCAAAATAGATAGTTATTGCCAGTCAGTCATAACATCCACTCAAACTGTTTCTTTGGGATTTTTTTTCTTGTTTTTTACAACTCTCTCCCTCTCTTTAGTAGTGTTGTTTTTTTTTTTCATAAAAAAATACAATAGTTTATTTCATTGTTTAAACATGTTTATATTAAAGATGAAGTGTGTGAAAGAATGGATCAACAGAACCTTCCAAAGAGACAAGGCAATCTTAGGAAGCAGCACAAGAAGAAATTCAAGAACAAATTAAAGACCAGTTTGGTGCTTTAGCATTAACACAGTTTTTTTTTGGGAGGATATCACCTTTCACAGCTATCTTTAGAGAAAACATCTTACACAGTCAGGCACAAAGGTATGTGACAGAGAACATGCAACCATCATCAAAATAAGAGTTGAATACAAATCCTGCACACTGTATCAGCTTGATTCATTATGGAAACATGACAATGCCAGCCGTACATACATATATACCAGTTCAATGATCAGCTAATATCTGACATCTCAATATGATATGACAAAGTAAAAATAAAATACATTATATTTACCTATTGGATTTTGAGATTACACACATGCATACAAAGGCCTGATTGTTAAATGCAGTCACCCAGAAAAGAGGCTGATGCACACATAAACAGGGCAAAGTTTGAACTAAAAGGTGAAAATATAGCATGCACATATCAGGCTAAAATAAAAAAACAACAACACAACCTAAGACAATAAGAGTAATAAATATTCAGCAACTTCCATGCAGCAGGCAATAAGTCAGATTTAATATCTAAATTCAATTGAGCATTTATTTGGATACCCTATTTCAGAATAAGAAACACTACTTTAGACAGATCTTTACAAAACTGCTCATAATTGATATGTTACTTTAAATAGATGAAACTTACCTTGTAAGAAAAGACATGGTGATGGTTCTTGGAATGACAGCTTGTCTTTAATCTTGGTATTATGAAGCAGGATCTATAGGCTGATGGCTACCTGACAAAAAATATGTGCTCCTTTATCTGGGGAAACAAACAATCCAACTCAAGGTGTTTATATAACAACAGGTAATCAAATGATAGCATTTACCCAAAGAGCGAGTTTATCCACAAAACAAAATATGAAATACAACAAATTCCAGTGACTCACATTGTGATAATGTAATATCTGTTGTGATAATATTGTGTGTTATATATATTTGAGAGATGAAGAGGCAGAAAAGCAGAAAAACAATGACAATAGAAACTGAATTTCATTCACACATACTCAGATGAGACCATAATTATACAAGATCCCATGTGCAGCATGCACTTAGCACATGTAAAAGAACCCACCGCATCAAGACTTGTCCCTGGCAAAATTCTAAGTAAAGAAGTCCACTTTGACACTACAACAAATACACCTGCAGACATTTAAAAACAAGAAACAAAAAAGAAATAAAAGGCTGGCACTGCACTGTGGCATATGCAATCCTTACAGACAGCATCACAAATTTTCATGCAGAGAAATATGTTGTGACAAAAAGAGAATAAGAACAATAATACAATATAATTAGCGGCCACTTAAAAAAGTGTAATTTTTGGTTCAGATCATTTGCTTTCTTTGTATCTTTCAAATTACTGCATTTTTAAACATTCACTTATTTGCTTATTTTGTCTAATCATATCATTCAAGTTCATGATACTTAATGTTTACAAAAACCTAGAGAAGGCTCTCAAGGCCTGATCAATGTATAGGGTTCATGTGAAGGTCAGGCATCTGTTTCTAAAACAGATGCAGTGTACATGTAGTATCAGGCTGCATGCTTCAACACCTCCTAGAAACTGAAAGTGAAACTGAACTAGCTGTCATGATGTCCCAAAGTAGTAATCAGCAATTTGGTTCTTTAGTTCATCTCAGTTTGCTTCAATCTGCCCCAGTTTGTACATTCGAAAAGTATAGTTTCTGCTTGGTTCTGACTGAATACTGGAATTAGGTGGTGGAATGCACAAACGAAAAACATACCATCTAATTGTTGATGAAATGAACATGGGTAAACAAAAATTGTTGCAGAGAATGTGAGATCTAGCAGAAGCTAACAAAATTCAAGCAAAGATCAAATGAGTGAATGTGACTTGTGCAGCTATTTAGAGAGAATGCAAAATGGATTCAGCATGGCGTAACTGGTTAGTTTTAACTCTACCCTCGCCTCCACACATTAATAAATGTATATATATACTATATTATCATTAGTATATACTATATAGTTTTACTTGTGAATGGCAAAAACAAGAAACAGTCTATGATTCAGATAGAACATAATTTTGGTTACTAGCCAGGCATATCAAACACTGACTGTGCTAACACTTAACCAATGTAAGCATTTCTTCATAATAAAATATTCTATCTCTATAGTTTGATCTGAAACAGTGCAGAAACACATGGATCACCCCCTCTCACCCCTACTCACTCACTGCCACTTTACCATTTTGCATACAGAGTGAAGAGGAATGAATACAGACCTGGTTTGTGCTCGGTTGTATGTTGGTCTTGTATCATGTATGACCTCCACGCCCATTCTCACCACGGTCAGCTGTCTGAGATATCCTCAACCAGTGCGTTTGCCATAACACAAGCTGATCTGCAGCGACGCAGTGATTAGCTGACCAAGCCTGCCCTCTCAGCTACGACTTAATAGTGCAAAGAAACAAACACACACAAGTAATTAAAACGATTAGTGGGGATTGCTGCAACGTAAATGGCAAAGAGACCAGTCACAATGATCGAAGAAACTACGACCTGATCCGAAATCGAAAGAACTGAAATGCAATCATCCTTCCATAAAAATGGTTTGCTAATTCGGCTATGCTTTGAAAAGAATTGGCTTTAGATAATGAAATAAAGACATACACAGATTTCTCTGGAGTTTTTAACAGACACACGCAGTATACCAAACTGTAAACAGCATCGCTTGCAACCTTGGCAGCCGATCAAATGCTCGAAGAGTTCTTCGAAGGGAGTTTATTCCTACA
>NC_134876.1:6730630-6738130 GCF_041734735.1 Babylonia areolata | reverse complement strand
TTGCTGCTGCAGCACATCCTTGGTGACAGGGAGGCGGTGGATGTTCAGCTTCCTAGGGGGTTTCTGCCTGGCTGGTTGGAGCTTGCGTGCATGTTCATCTTGCTGCGTACCAGGCGATGGTCCGACCAACAGACTGCTCCTCTCATGCAGCGTGTAGTGGAAACATCACCTCTGTCCCTCTGCCGGACAATCACATAGTCCAGCATGTACCACTGCTTGGAGGGGGGCCGTGCATCCATGTGTTTTGTACTTGTCCGCTTGTTGGAAGAGGGTGTTGGTGATGGTCAATCCATGCTGCGCGCAGAGCGAGAGCAAAAGCAAGTTGCACTTGCCAGTGTCGTGCTATCCTAGGACTTTTGGCCACGAGGAGAAGTCCACGCCGACGCGGGCATTGAAATCCCCAAGGATGATCAGCCTGTCCTTTCTGTCTACCGCTGAAATGGTGCGGCTGAGCTCCTCGTAGAAAGCTTCTTTGATGTCATCAGGGTTGGTCAAGATACTTGCTAACAAACATACTTTGGTTTAACCGTGGTAAGAACAAAAATGCTTACGGGAAAGGTAAGTTTTCAGATCTGACTTAAAGGAATGTAGACCGGAGGCATTTCTAAGAGGTGTGGGTAGAGAATCCCACACTTGGGGAAACTGAGCTCTGAAAGACCTATTTCCAGCACATTTCAGATAAGTCCTTGGAACTTAAAGCAGCTTTTCAGAATGGATCTTAATGTTCTGTGTGGTTCATGATGATGATGATCTTCTTCTTGTTCTTGTTCTGCTCCTTCTTCTTCTTCTTCTTCTTCTTCTTGTATGTGTGAACAGTAAGTGCGTGTGTGTGTTTGTGTGTTTGAGTGTGTGGGCGTGAATGTGTACGTATGTCTTTGTTGCTTGTTTTATAATTGTGTGTGTGTGTGTGTGTGTGTGTGTGTGTGTGTGTGTGTGTGTGTGTGTGTGTGTGTGTGTGTGTGTGTGTAAGTACCTATGTACATGTAATGTACCAATTGTTCCAGTTTTTCATCGCTTTGTTACCTTTAATAGACTATTCAAGTTCCTATTCTTATTCGTCGTTCTTATTATTTTATTTTATTTCAGTTTATTTCTTTATTTTTATGTTTTGTGTCGTTCGTTCTTTATTTTTTATGTCGTTAAATGGGCAGAATTGTTAAAAGGCCTTTACTGTGCCTAATTCTTTACCCATTAAAGATTCAATCAATCAATCAATCAATCTTCTTCTTCTTCTTCTTCTTCTTCTTCTTCTTCTTCTTCTTCTTCTTCTTCTTCTTCTTCTCTTCCTAACTCTGTGAAGTGTCATTGAGGCACCGCACAGAACCGTTCACCAGATTCCCCCAGGGCTATCGGTTTCATGTCAAAGTCTTATTCTCTGCAAATAGTTTTCTCGTGTCTGACACACCGACACAAGGCCACGTGCACCCGGTTCTTTTGTGTGTGTGTGTGTGTGTGTGTGTGTGTGTGTGTGTGTGTGTGTGTGTGTGTGTGTGTGTGTGTGTGTGTTTTGTGGGTTTTTTTGTTTGTTTTTTTTTTTCATTTTGGGGGGGTTTCTTTTTGCTTTAATTTTTTTATTTATTTTTTTTTTTTACTGAATTAGGAAAAATTGCGGTGTAGCGCTTATGGATCAGTCCTACACTTTGCCACCTCCTTGAATCTGAAACTGAAACCGCACTCCGAAATTAACAGGTGCGGACAAAAATCATCTTTAAAAAAAATGAGCGCCGCGGTCCCGCCATAGTCAAGTTACTTTTTTTTTTGTGGCCAGTTATTCATGTTACACATATCCAGGTAATACATATCATGTGATCAGGCCCTATCACTGAAAAAGGGTGGTTACATGGCAGGTAGATGCCATCAGAATTTAATGTCTCGCCATTGTTACATCGTGAAACATATACACAACTGTACACGTTTCTTTCTAAAAGGACTGCTGTATGGAAACTTATCATTACTTTCTCTTTTTTTTTTCCTTCTTTAAAAAAAAAAAAAAAAAAAAAATCATCGTATTAGCATGCACATATGCACATACACAATATAATGGAAATAAGACCATGGGTACACACACACACACACACACACACACACACACACACACACACACACACACACACACACACACACACACACACACAGAGCGAGAGAGAGAGAGAGAGAGACAGAGAGAGAGAGAGACAGAGAGAGAGAGCGAGAGAGAGAGAGAGAGAGAGAGAGAGAGAGAGAGAGAGAGAGAGAGAGAGAGAGAGAGAGAGAGAGAGAATGAATGAATGAATGAATGAATCTTTATTTTCCAACGGTGAAGATATTAGCACTTTGGCCGACTTACACATCTGCCGTTGTTCTAAGAGACACACAAACATGTACGCATATAAATGTAGTTATACTGAATACTTAATACATGTATAATGTACTAGTATAACACAGCGTCAAACTGAGAGACACAACATCACTCACATCTGTACGGAACGGAAGCGAGTAACACACACACACACACACACACACACACACACACACACACACACACTAACACACACCAAGGGAAAAACAACAACAAAACCCTAGCATGAATGCTACACATGAATGATTCAAGTGAAATTAACACAGAAAAGTAACGATAAAATTTTAAACACAGATGTAAGAGACATAAAAGGCAGCAAATAAGGCGACGGGTAATAGGGATATGGACAGATAGACACATTATGTGAAAGACAGAGAGAGGGAGAGACAGAGGGGAGAGAGAGACACAGACAGACAGACAGACAGACAGACAGAGATGTAAAGATATGTCAGTGTGGTGAAAAAAGAAGAAGAAGAAGTAAAAAAAAAAAAGAGTTGGGTGAGGGTGGTTCACAATTTGTAATACATGTAAGTATACAAAATCGTAGACGTGACCAGACTAGAGTTCGATTTCGTTTGTGTCCACTGTAAAGAGAAAATCTCTGAAATAATATTATATGGCGTGATACGTTATCAACTGATTGACGCATTTCGACATAGTTTGTAAGGATTGTCAGTGACAATATTATACCAGATTTTCGGTCTGGCTTTCGGCACGCATGTACTGTCCAAGTTTCTCTTTGAATGTTGTGGTGGAAAAGGGTTCTTTGAGGTGTTTGGGGAGATTGTTCCAGCAGTGCGTGCCGGAATATGCCAAACTCGATTTATAAAGGTCTATTCTTGGCTTGGGTAGAGTAAGAGTCGCATTTCGGGAGTTAGGGTTGCGAGTTTCATAGCAGACAATGGTTTGGTGTAGATAAGTAGGGCATTTACCGAATATAATTTTATGCATAAGTACGCACTTATTCAATATTAGGTGCTTTGTCAAGGGAAGAGGTGCTGGCAGTTGATATTGATGACTGCGTGTGTTTCGTAAAACACCATTGAGGTGTTTTACAGCACGTCTGTGTACAGAATCTAGTTTTTTCATGTGCACTTCGCTGCAGTTGTCCCAAACGTTTGAAACGTAATTAATTCTAGACATGATGTGAGAATGGAAAAAGAAATAGGAAGCCTCTGGACTCACGACATGTTTTAAACGGGATAATAGGTAAACATTTTTTGCAACTGACCTTGATAAAGAACTGATATGTGCCTCCCATTTTAGCTGGTTGTCAATAACGACACCAAGGTGTCGATGTTCTGTAACTTGTTCAATAGCTTGGCCATCGATTGACAAAGTGAGCGGATTTAAGCCACGCTGGTGCTTTTGGCGAGTGGCTACAATCATACTCTTTGTTTTTTCTGGGTTAAGGACCATATTATTTTCTGTACACCAGTTGGATACTTCGGTTAGGCTGGTTTGTAATCTATCATTAATGTGCTCTGAATTTACTCCATATGTATGAAGAGAAGAGTCATCTGCAAACATGTCGCATGATATTGCAGATGAGGAGATGCATAATGGAAGATCATTGATGTAAAGGTTGAACAATAAGGGGCCAAGCACAGAGCCTTGGGGAATGCCCATTTTAGTTATTCCCACATTCGAAAAGGTCCCGTTTACTAATACACTCTGCTTTCTTTCTTTTAAGTATGACTCAAAAAAATTAACAGAATTTGTATCAAGCTGATAAACCCGTAGCTTTTCAAGAAGTATTCGATGGTTAACGAGATCAAATGCTTTCTTCAAATCTAGAAATACAATTCCGTTGATTTTTTTGTCATTTATAGCTGAGCGGTTGAAAAGTGTAAATATGTTGCCATCGTTCGAGCCACTCCCGTTCACTTCAGAAACGTCCAAAGGAAAAGGACAGACAGAAGGGGCATGTCCCATCCAACAGGAGAGTGGGTGGTGACAAACCCGGCTGGAAAGCACAATGTTTCTATAGTCTAAACTTGAAAAAAAAAATTATATATATAGAGAGAGAGAATCATTTATATTAAGTAATCGATTCATTCATTCATTCATTCATTCATTCGTTCATCAGCAGGTGTGCTTCTTCTTCTTCTGATGCTAAACCATTTCTTAAGAGGATCGTTTATATCAACTAACCGATTCATTCATTCATTCATTCATCCAGGTCTTCTTCCTCTTCTCCTTCTACTAAACTTTTCTTAGAGGATCGTTTATATTCATTCATTCATTCATTCATTCATTCATTCATTCATTCATTCATTCATGTCTTCTTCCTCTTCTCCTTCTACAAAACTTTTCTTAGAGGATCGTTTATATTCATTCATTCATTCATTCATTCATTCATTCATTCATTCATTCATTCATTCTTCCTCTTCTCCTTCTACAAAACTTTTCTCAGAGAGTGGGTGGTGAAAAACCCGGCTCGAAAACACAATGTTCCTATAGTCTAAACTGGAAAAAAAAAAAATATAGAGAGAATCATTTATATTAAGTAATCGATTCATTCATTCATTCATTCGTTCATCAGCAGGTGTGCTTCTTCTTCTTCTTCTTCTTCTTCTGATGCTAAACCATTACTTAAGAGGATCGTTTATATCAACTAACCGATTCATTCATTCATTCATTCATTCATTCATTCATTCATTCATTCATTCATTCATTCATTCATTCATTCATGTCTTCTTCCTCTTCTCCTTCTACTAAACTTTTCTTAGAGGATCGTTTATATTCATTCATTCATTCATTCATTCATTCATACATTCATTCATCCATGTCTTCTTCCTCTTCTCCTTCTACTAAACTTTTCTTAGAGGATCGTTTATATCCATTCATTTATTCATTCATTCTTCCTCTTCTCCTTCTACCAAACTTTTCTTAGAGGATCGTTTATATCCATCCATCCATCCATTCATTCATTCATTCATTCATCCATGTCTTCTTCCTTTTCTCCTTTTACAAAACCTTTCTTAGAGAATCGTTTATATTCATTCATTCATTCATTCATTCATTCATTCATGTCTTCTTCCTCTTCTCCTTCTACAAAACGTTTCTTAGAGGATCGTTTATATTCATTCATTCATTCATTCATTCATTCATTCATTCATTCATTCATTCATGTCTTCTTCCTCTTCTCCTTCTACAAACCTTTTCTTAGAGGATCGTTCATATTCATTCATTCATTCATTCATTCATTCATACATTCATTCATCCATGTCTTCTTCCTCTTCTCCTTCTACTAAACTTTTCTTAGAGGATAGTTTAAATCCATTCATTCATTCATTCATTCATTCATTCTTCCTCTTCTCCTTCTACCAAACTTTTCTTAGAGGATCGTTTATATCCATTCATTCATTCATTCATTCATTCATTCATTCATTCATTCATTCATTCATTCATCCATGTCTTCTTCCTCTTCTCCTTTTACAAAACCTTTCTTAGAGAATCGTTTATTTTCATTCATTCATTCATTCATTCATTCTTCCTCTTCTCCTTCTACAAAACTTTTCTTAGAGGATCGTTTATATTCATTCATTCATTCATTCATTCATTCATTCATTCATTCATTCATTCATTCATTCATTCTTCCTCTTCTCCTTCTACAAAACTTTTCTCAGAGAGTGGGTGGTGAAAAACCCGGCTCGAAAACACAATGTTCCTATAGTCTAAACTTGAAAAAAAAAAAATAAAAATAGAGAGAGAATCATTCATTTTAAATAATCGATTCATTCATTCATTCATTCATTCATTCATTCATCAGCAGGTGTGCTTCTTCTTCTTCTTCTGATGCTAAACCATTTCCTAAGAGGATCGTTTATATCAACTAACCGATTCATTCATTCATTCATTCATTCATTCATTCATTCATTCATTCATTCATTCATTCATTCATCCATGTCTTCTTCCTCTTCTCCTTCTAAACTTTTCTTAAAGGATAGTTTATATCCATCCATCCATCCATCCACCCATCCATCCATTCATTCATTCATTCATTCATTCATTCATGTCTTCTTCCTCTTCTCCTTCTACAAAACGTTTCTTAGAGGATCGTTTATATTCATTCATTCATTCATTCATTCATTCATTCATTCATTCATTCATTCATCCATGTCTTCTTCCTCTTCTCCTTCTACTAAACTTTTCTTAGAGGATCGTTTATATCCATCCATCCATCCATTCATTCATTCATTCATTCATTCATTCATTCATTCATTCTTCCTCTTCTCCTTCTACAAAACTTTTCTTAGAGGATCGTTTATATTCATTCATTCATTCATTCATTCATTCATTCTTCCTCTTCTCCTTCTACAAATCTTTTCTCAGAGAGTGGGTGGTGAAAAACCCGGCTCGAAAACACAATGTTCCTATAGTCTAAACTTGAAAAAAAAAAGAGAAAAAAAAAAGAGAGAGAATCATTCATTTTAAATAATCGATTCATTCATTCATTCATTGATTCATTCATTCATTCATTCATTCATCAGCAGGTGTGCTTCTTCTTCTTCTTCTGATGCTAAACCATTTCCTAAGAGGATCGTTTATATCAAGTAACCGATTCATTCATTCATTCATTCATTCATTCATTCATTCATCCATGTCTTCTTCCTCTTCTCCTTCTCCTAAACTTTTCTTAAAGGATAGTTTATATCCATCCATCCATCCATCCATCCATCCATCCATCCATCCATTCATTCATTCATTCATTCATTCATTCATTCATTCATTCATTCATTCTTCCTCTTCTCCTTCTACAAAACTTTTCTTAGAGGATCGTTTATATTCATTCATTCATTCATTCATTCATTCATTCATTCATTCATTCATTCATTCATTTCTTCTTCTTCTTCTTCTTCTTCTTCTTCTTCTTCTACTAAACCTTTCTTAGAGGATCGTTTATGTCCATCCATCCATCCATCCACCCACCCATCCATCCATTCATTCATTCATTCATTCATTCATTCATCAGCAGTTTTCTCCTCGGACGAGAAGATAGCATATGATCCCATGTTCTATTGCCTTTACTACACGTATAGTAACACAACCATCGGCAACAGCTACAGCGATCTGCGTCAACGAAAGAAGAAAATAAGAAAGAAATAAAGAAAGAATATAAGAAAGAATAAAAAAAAAAAAAAAAAGAAGAAAGAAAG